>NW_024427107.1:52604005-52876965 GCF_017311325.1 Ursus maritimus | reverse complement strand
ACCTTGGAATTAACTTAACCAGAGACGTAAAGGACCTATATTCTAGAAACTATAAATCACTCTTGAAAGACATTGAGGAAGACATAAAAAGATGGAAAAATATTCCATGCTCGTGGATCGGAAGAATTAACATAGTTAAAATGTCCATGCTACCCAGAGCAATCTACACTTTCAGTGCTATCCCAATCAAAATACCGAGGACATTTTTCAAAGAACTGGAACAAATAGCCCTTAAATTTGTATGGAACCAGAAAAGGCCCCGAATCGCCAAGGAACTGTTGAAAAGGAAAAACAAAGCTGGGGGCATCACAATGCCGGATTTCAAACTGTACTACAAAGCTGTGATCACCAAGACAGCATGGTACTGGCACAAAAACAGATACATAGACCAATGGAACAGAATAGAGAACCCAGAAATGGACCCTCGGCTCTTTGGGCAACTGATCTTTGATAAAGCAGGAAAAAACATCCGGTGGAAAAAAGACAGTCTCTTCAATAAATTGTGCTGGGAAAATTGGACAGCTACATGCAAAAGAATGAAATTTGACCACTCTCTCACACCATACACAAAGATAAACTCCAAATGGACGAAAGACCTCGATGTGAGACAGGAATCCATCAAAATCCTAGAGGAGAACGTAGGCAGCAACCTCTATGACATCGGCCAAAGCAACTTTTTTCATGACACATCTCCAAAGGCAAGAGAAACAAAAGATAAAATGAACTTGTGGGACTTCATCAAGATAAAAAGCTTCTGCACAGCCAAGGAAACAATCAAAAAAACTAGGAGGCAGCCCACGGAATGGGAGAATATATTTGCAAATGGTGCTACAGATAAAAGACTGGTATCCAAGATCTACAAAGAACTTCTCAAACTCAATACGCTAGAAACAAATAAACAAATCATAAAATGGGCAGAAGATATGAACAGACACTTTTCCAATGATGACATACAAATGGCTAACAGACACATGAAAAAATGTTCAAAATCATTAGACATCAGCGAAATTCAAATCAAAACCACAAGTGGTAAGATACCACCTTACACCAGTTAGAATGGCAAAAATTGACAAGGTAAGAAACAACAATTGCTGGAGAGGATATGGAGAAAGGGGATCCCTCCTACATTGTTGGTGGGAATGCAAGTTGATACAGCCACTCTGGAAAACAGTGTGGAGGTCCCTTAAAAAGTTAAAAATTGAGCTACCCTATGACCCAGCCATTGCACTACTGGGTATTTACCCCAAAGATACAGACATAGTGCAGAAAAGGGCCATATGCACCCCAATGTTCATAGGAGCATTGTCCACAATAGCTAAATTGTGGAAGGAACCGAGATGCCCGTCAACAGATGACTGGATTAAGAAGTTGTGGTCCATATATACAATGAAATATTACTCAGCTATCAGAAAGAACGAATTCTCAGCATTTGCTGCAACATGGACAGCACTGGAGGAGATAATGCTAAGTGAAATAAGTCAAGCAGAGAAAGACAATTATCATATGATTTCTCTCATCTATGGAACATAAGAACTAGGAAGACCAGTAGGGAAAGAAAGGGATAAAGAAAGGGGGGTAATCAGAAGGGGGAATGAAGTATGAGAGACTATGGACTCTGAGAAACAAACTGAGGGCTTCAGAGGGGAGAGGGGTGGGGGAATGGGATAGGCTGGTGATGGGTAGTAAGGAGGGCACGTATTGCATGGTGCACTGGGTGTTATACGCAACTAATGAATCATCGAACTTTACATCGGAAACCAGGGATGTACTGTATGGTGACTAACATAATATAATAAAAAAAATTTTTTTAAAAAGAAAAAAAAAGAAAAGGTAAAAAAAAAAAAAGGTGCTTCCTCGATTGTCCTCTTCTAGCACCTGCTGAGTAGAAGAGTCTGAGAGCACTGTAACTGCACGCTTCTGTCCAAAACGCACTTGGTTCTTTTCCTTCCTGGATTAGAGGCCTTGGCGATTTAGTGGCTCCATGCAACATCCTCATTTTTTTTTTTTTTACCATTTTAGTTTCCCTTTCTCCTTTTAATCACTTTAGCTTCAGCCTTCTCCTGTTTTATCTTACAGTTCTTGGGATATGATGTTGAGAATTTTGTAATTATTCTCAGAGTAAGCCTCTATAGATTTGTATATGGATGGATCTATAGTCTCTATGTTTCCAAAATCTCCTTTGAGAATACCCAGAAATTCATGTCTTTTTCAGCTCCGCTCAATGTTAAATGAGTACCTCCCTTTTATTTATCAAAATTTAAAGTAGCGACAGAGTCAGAATTTCTCAATAAACATTTGCTCAGTGAGAAATAATTTGGAGATTAGAGTGAAATGATAATGTCAAAAATATTTACTAATCCTTGTCAGGTGAGTAGAAAATAATATCACTTAAAATGTCTTATTTTAGTTTTATTTAGATTATTGCTTTTATCTTATTTTTAATTTCTGTTTTTTCCTGTTGATCATTTTATTGTTTTCTTTAGCCTTGAATTAAAGGTTTTCCTACGCTTGGGCAGATAATCTCACAAATAGGCTGGCCATGCTACACTTGGAAATATATTCTCATTTGAGCCATAGAAAATAAACCTTAGCTTTGAAAAATGGTTAAGTGTGAATATTCAGATATCAGACAATAGCTGGGAACCTCAATTGGATTATTTGAAATAAGACACAATCTTTTTTTTTTTTTTTTAAAGATTTTATTTATTTATTTGACAGAGAGAGAGAGAGACAGCCAGCGAGAGAGGGAACACAGGCAGGGGGAGTGGGAGAGGAAGAAGCAGGCTCATAGCAGAAGAGCCTGATGTGGGGCTCGATCCCACAACGCCGGGATCACGCCCTGAGCCGAAGGCAGACACTTAACCGCTGTGCCACCCAGGCGCCCCTGAAATAAGACACAATCTTGACATAGTCAAGTACACAGTCCAGAAAGTGTCTGATATACTTATCTTTCCAATATATGTAAGTAATTAAACAGATGTTAAAATAACTTGTAACTTCTACCATAGTTCTGATGGAAGCCATTTATTATAACTGTCAATGGGAAAAAGTTAAAGAATTTATAAATAACTGTGGACCAGCTTTCTTCCTAGCCTATCAAGAAAAAGAACTTTTACTTTCTGATTTGCAAACAAAAATTATGGTTTTGATTTTACTTTAAACTCAAAATCAGTGTGGAAAGACATCTTTCTATATATTTCTTATTGAAATAAATGAAGCCAAATGGATATTGCCGCAAAATGGCTCAGAATTAGGTCTATTTTAGTCATTTCAGCAGAGCTATTTGGCTAATTGGCTAATTGGCTGCTTGATTCATAAACATGCAGGTTGATACAGGAGCAAAATTAACTTCTTTGTCCTTTCCATGCAGCATTTGTATTTTCACATGACAGATGTACTTAGGATCTTAGCAGCATAATTTTTAAAAAACTGACTTGTGAAACAGTTTTACAAGAACACCCACCTCTGTTTCTAAAACAAATTAATAATAGTAAATATATATTTCTCCCTTCTCCTACTGACAGTCACTAGATTGCACCTATTTACAGGATACTGCAAAAGGGCTATGAGATTTGGGAGAAGAAGTAAGTGAAGAACAGTAGAAGGGAATAACAGAATGGCACTTAGTATGGGAGGAGTTTAAACATGGCAGGCAGGAGTCAAGAGCCCCTGTGAACCTGGCAATGGAGCTATGGTTGGTAAAATGTATTGTTTTCTGTACAAAAGAAAAAATTCAGATTGAGCTACTGTGAAATACAGTGCTGCTTTTGTCAACAACATTCTGGGTTCCTCATTGAAAAAGACAGCGTAAGTAAGGACGTAGGCAGTGATTGCCACAAAGAGCTATCAGCTTTGAAAAGTCCCTACTCTGTTACACTGGAGAACTTCAGTTTGACAGTCATGAATAGAAGCCTTACAGGAGCTGGGGCAAACAAGAGGCAGCGATTGTCACGTTGTTTGCTATTGCCCATACAATAGCCCAACTGGAAATTCCCTTGGCTAATTTTCTCTCGTTGCCCAACTAGAAGTCCATCATGGAGCAAGCAGACTTGGGACAAGACTACCTTGCTGAAAGTAAACATAAGGCTCACCCACATTGTTGGAAAAGCCGTCAAACATGACCTAATGATCACTGTTCAGCAAACCCAGTACTTTTCCATCCTTATTAGTTGGTCTGAAAACACAAGGGCTAATGCCTTTGAAATGAAGTGTATGTTCTACATGGGTAAGACTCCCTTGCCAAATGTTAAATTACTGAGCTTAAAAGAGGCCAAGTAGATGAATACGGAAGGTTTGAAGAGTAATTCTTTTTTTTTTTTTTAAGATTTTATTTATTTATTCGACAGAGATAGAGACAGCCAGCGAGAGAGGGAACACAAGCAGGGGGAGTGGGAGAGGAAGAAGCAGGCTCATAGTGGAAGAGCCTGATGTGGGGCTCGATCCCATAACACCGGGATCACGCCCTGAGCCGAAGGCAGACACTTAACCGCTGTGCCACCCAGGCGCCCCTGAAGAGTAATTCTTAACACAGTTTCAGAACTTGGAGTAGATATAAAGACAAATGTATTAGTGTAATGGGTGACGCTATTAGCTCTAATTTCTAAATGAAGAGAGAAGTTTCTGACCTGCTCAAGTAGGAAATGCCATTCCTAGTTTCAATACTTTGTCTTTACCACTTAGAAAGCTAACAGCTGTGAACACATTGAAAACACTGGCTTTGTTGACATTTTTCCCACACTTCTCTTTATAACTTACATCAAATAGCCCCTGTTTGTCTTTGTACATTGAAGACTTCAGCAGAATTTGTGGAAGACTAATAACACTAAAAAAAGCAGATGGGATTCACTAGTTACAACATAGAAAAACAGAGCAGGCAAAGCCCTTATTTCCTGTGTTAGTGCCTCAGTTTATTTTTTTAAAGATTTATTCATTTATTTTGAGAAAGAATTCACACATGAGTGGGGAGAGAGGCAGAGAGAGAGAACCTTGAGCAGACTCTTCTCTGAGCACGGAGCCCGATGCAGGGCTTGATCTCATGACCCATGAGATCATGACCTGAGCTGAAACCAAGAGGTGCTTAACCAACAGAGCCACCCAGGTGCCCCAGTGCCTCAGTTTAAAATCATGGTCATTGAGATCACAAGTCCAGTCCTACAAGTGAGAATCCAGGGCTGCCTGAAGATATTGCCTAGTCTAAAATTTGTACAACATTTTCTACTTATCATTGAGATGTTAGACCTATTCTCCAAACAGAGCTGCCTTCCAGAGGGACAGTGTGATTGGCTCTTTGTCACATCATTTCTTGAGAAGTGCTGCCTTACCCTGAGGATCAAGAAAGGGATCTTATATGGTGCACTCATTGATTTACCGATGAATGCAGTTAAGAAACGCAAAAGTAGCATCTTTCAGTAGGATCAGACTAAATGGGGGATAGCATTGTGATTAAAACTTTTAGGGAAAGAGTNCTCATTTATACTAATGCAATTCAAAATTGTGTGTATCACGTTTTAGAGGGCTCCATGCAGGAAGCTGCATCTCAGTGTTTAAAATTATTGGATATAAAACTATGACCCACAAACGAGCAAGCAGTCAAAGATGTCAAAGTGTTTATTAATCCCTTTGAAGGGCTACTACAATTAAATCATGTGGATGCTTCCCAGTTGGCTAGAGAATGGGATTGCTCAAAGGTTTCAGGTTGAAAAGCTTCCCACAGCTCTCTAGGCCAGAAATTTGGCAGTGACAGTGAAAAACTACAAAGACAAATTCCCAAATATTTATCATATGATTTGTATTCTGCAGTCATTTCCAGTTTCAATGGCAACAGTGGAGAGGAAAGGATGAAGTCAGGTTACAGGAATAAAATGCTCGAGAAGGGCCTTGAATATCTAATGCCCATTTCTGCAGAAGGCCCAGCATCAGGACTATGTAACTGCAGACCTGCTGTCGACCTTTCCTTACTAACGCTCACCAGAACAAGCAAATGAACCTTTTGGCAAAAGACCCTCAGAAAACCTCAGTTTTGAAGGAGAACCATATTCTTCCAATAAAAAAAAAAAAAAAAAGCAAAATTTTCTACTCAAACTCCCTGTGTAAATCACCATTCTCCCTGGCTCTATTTGTAAATTGTGGAGAAGTGACTGGTTTGTAGTAAAGTGTAATAATAGAGCTACTCTAGCAAAATAGAATGAAGAAGTGAGTACATTTCTTATCATTAAGGGGTTGTTTTGTGTCTATTTAGTTTTTAATGTTTATAGAAACAGTAGCGCTTTCTGGAAAAGGAATTCAAGGGATTCAGCCAAGGGAAAGACTTGCTTGTTTGATTTTCACTTGACCACATTTCTTAATTATGAAGAAAAAAATACACATATGTCCTGTATTAATAAATAGCATTCTTTTGTCATGTTTATGTTTGCATTTTTTTCACGCTATCTTCAAATGTAGTTTAAAGGTAGAAATTGAAGTTATCAGCATTTTAAAAAGATTTTTAATTTATGTATTCGAGAGAGCGGAGTAGGAGGGGGAGCAGAGAGAGAGGGACAAGTGGACTTTGTGCTGAGCACAGAACCCAACGCAGGGCTCGATCTCAGAACCCTGAGATCATGACCTGAGCTGAAACCAAGAGTCAGATGTTTAACTGACTGAGCCACCCAGGAGCCCTTTGACGTAATTATATTAAGTAGGTGATGCCATTATCCTATAAGTGTTAAAATGATCATATTTTTATGTTATTATTTAGAAATTGCCCAAAAGGATGCAGCATGGCTTAATAGTTGGGTGGAGTTCATTATTCTGCTTTTATTCTCCATGGCCATAAAACATGTCCAAACACCGCTGAGGGCACAGAGTAAAATTTAAAAATCACACCTATTCCTACTACCAAGCCAAGCTACTTAAATGTCCCCTAATATTTACCAGAGTTCTTGGTACCTACCAAGGAAAGGCTCAGTTAATATTTGTTGAATAAATAAAATCGGTTAGTTGTAAATAGTCTGGAATTCACAGAATAGGATTTGTGGCAATGAAAGTATAATTCTGCAAGGCAGTTTTTAGTTGAGCACTACAGAAACTGCCTAATTATTATTTGCTTCACCTCCATTGTGATATTTAAAAAATATATCATTTCATATATCTATTATTGCATAATTAAAAGCCAAAAATGGAAAAACAGAAGATTCTTAAGTCTGTATTTATTCCCCATTTGCAACATTTCATAGTCCTTTCATAGAGATATTTCTGAATTTGGAACTCTATGCAGAGAACTATGGCCTTAACATATTGGTGTTAACAATCTCACACTTCTGTACTTAGCATCTCAAGAATTAGGAAATCGGCTGCTCTCAAGTGTATTTAAAAAGGGTTGGTAGTGGGGTGCCTGGATGGCTCAATCAGTTGAGCTCTTGCCTTCGGCTCATGTCATGATCTCGGGGTCCTGGGATCAAGCTCTGCGTGGGGCTCTCTGCTCAGCAGGGAGCCTGCTTCTCCTTCTCACTCTCCCTCTGTGTTCTCTCTTTCTCTCTCAAATAAATAAAATCTTTAAAAAAAATGGTAGTGTGGAGTGTTCTAATATTGTCTTGCCCCAGTAACTATTTATTATAAATTTTCCAAGTTTCAGAATAGATCTACTGAAGTAATGTATACAATTGAAAAAGTTAAACATTTTCTTGGTTTATTACAACAAAAAATACAGCAGTGCAACCATATGAGTATTTAAAAATATAAATGCCAGTGTCTTTTTAAAAATTAAATCCTCCTCTAGAGTTGTTTTCTATTTTAATACTAAAAGTCAAATAGGTGGTAGGGGAAAACAGGAGGAAAAACTATAACAAGGAGTCATGGGAATACTTTTTCAAAGAGCATTCTTTGAATTCTCACTCAAGAGAAGTGAGTCTATTAGAATAATGAAGCTAAGATTAATATTTTATAATAAATAGGATGAAACGTATGTATTTTCTCTGGCAGAAGCTTTTCAAGTTACACCAATTTGGAAGTCATTATTTCACTTGATCACTAAAAAATTCTTTTGAATTGCTCTTCAATTCATGTTATTAGCCCAAAAGCTAACACAGCTTCTGTGTTCATCTTATCTTTAATATCGCTTTATCTTTCCCTAATACTATACACCCCTACAGTTACAACAGAAAGCATTTTCAAAGTCAGAAATTTTTCTCTTCTAATTCACACTCGAAGACTGGAGTAAATTCATGACTCTTAGAAGTCATATTTTCCAGGGAGTCTGTCTGGAGGGCAGTAGGAACCAGATGGTGGTGGTGGGAGGTGGAGGTTGGAGATTAGGAAGTGTTCTAGGTAGAAGAAACAGCATTTGTGAAAGTCAAAGGTAGAAAGATCATGAGAGACCTTGTAAACCATATGTTAGTGTATGAATGTTATCTTCAAGGCAATGGTGAACATTGAAGGTCTTCCACTGGGGCAGGGAAGTGCAGCATGGGGTGGAGGGTGGACAAATTTGCACTTTAAAGAGATCATTCTGTCTACTGTACTGAAGGGGAACAAATCTGTAGGCCAGATTAGAAATCCAGGCAGCAAGATATGCAGAGAAATGAACATGTTTTAAAGATAATTAAGAGGTAGAACAGATATGACTTAGGTTCCAATTAGTTGTAAAGGTGAAGGAGAGCGATATCTCCAAGTGTCACCCAGCTTCCCAGATCTGTAAGACAGTAGCATTTATTAACTTAGAGAACACAGAAGGAATACGAGCTGTTAGAGGAACTATGATAGATTCAGTTTGGAATATAATGAGTTTGTGGACCCTACGGGTCGAGATATCTGGATGGATTATGGCATAATCAGGGAATAGAGATGATGTGAATTTGTAGAATTATGGAAGATCTGCCTATAGGTAGTAATTGAAGCAATTAAAAGAAAGATATTACCTAGGGAGGGAAGGTAAGATGAAGACATGAGAGGGTCAAGGCTAGAAACTGAGGAACATGAACATTTAAGGAATGTCCAGAAAAGATACAGAGAAGGAGGAAAAAAACAGGAAGGCTGAGTTAAAGAAGGAAAGCAATGTTCAGAAGTATGGGAATGTTTATCTTAAAGGTTGATGAGAGGTCGAGATTAAGATAAAAACTAGTCATTAGACTAAACCATATGGAGGTAATTTTTGACTTTGGGCCTGAGCTCTTGATAGAATTGTGGGTGCACGTACATCAGTGGATTGGGTTGGGTGAAGGGGCAGGAAGAGTGCGAGATATGTGAACATAGATTCCTTTTCAGAAGTTTGGTGATGAATGGGGAGAAGCCACTGGGTAGTACTAAAGAGATACGAGAGTTTGAGTCATTTATTTAGTTGGGAAAGGACTCAGCATGTTTAAATGATGGTGTGAACTCGCTGATAGAAAAGTAAGTTAAAGTTAACAACAATAACAACAAAGAAATAGCTAATAATCACAACGAACACTTCTTAAGTGTGTGATATACACTAGACAGTCTTCCAAGTTCTTCACATATATTAACTCTTCTGATGTTCACAATAACCTTATGAGATAGGTACTGTGATTATTCCATTTTACAGATAAAGAAATAGAAACCTGGAGTCTTAGAAGGACTAACTGATAGGACAACTTTCTTTAAGAGGTACAAAGGGTGGGATCCAAAGCCCAAGTAAAGGATTTACCTTTGTACAGAAGAGGGATAACTTCCATCCTAAAGGACCAGAAATAGGATGGGGTGGAAGCAGATAAATTTGTAGGTTTGGAGGCAAGAGATTGAGTTCTCTTAATAGCCTTTACTTCATCTGTCAATCAGGAGGTAAGGGCATGGCATAGCGTGACGGTGAAGGTGGTAGGCTAGTAGATTTGAAGTGTGGGAGTTTCAAGTAGACCCTGTGGAGAATAGGAGAGCAGGCTGACAAAGGGGCGTACAATGATTGCCAGGCAGTACTGAGGTCCCACTGCAGCTGGAGAGCAAGTGTCATCCACCTGCAGGTATGTGGGGCTTACCTGATGCTCGGCTTCAGGGCAGAGGAGAGGTAGTGCTGTTCAGACCAAGAAAGGTCCAGAAGTCTTGGCCTTGAGTCCACCATGAAGTTAAAAGATCTCGGAGGCAAACCAAACAGGTAGAGGGTATAGAGAAGGGCAGGGAAGAAGTAAGGGGTGTAGATCCATTTGATAGGCACTTACTTGCACTTTCTTCAGAACTGGTGTTTAATTAGGGATGGATTGTGTCCAAAGGAAGAAAAAAACAGGGAACGGGTTGTGTCCAAAATTATAAGATCTATTTTTTTATCTTTGAAAGAATGTATAGCAACTCTATACTTTCTGCTTAATTTTTTTTGTAAACCTAAAACTGCTAAAAAAATATAGTCTAATAATTTAAGAAATAGATCTGGAAATACAGACAGTAGGGACTATCTTAATATGGCTTACAAATATGACTTACTTTGCTTGTCTACTACAGTGGCTCAGGAGATAAAGAGAAGAAAAGCATTCTAAACCATTGTCTATCATACTACAAAGCGTGTACTTATTATCACACACCCACCGAATATTGAGTCTAGTCATTGGTATTCAGTTATGTGTAGCCTTAAACTTTGAAAATTTTCTGAAAGTGATGAGAGTTTGAATAAGGACACTGTTAAAGTTTTTTATGAATACTGACTGTTGTAAACCAAAAGAACAAACTTTACCTGTCAGGAGAAAAATTCACTACTGAACCAATAGGTGGCAGTATAACATGGTGTTCTTGAAATTTTAACTAATACTGCTAATTAAAATATTGATTGAAGCGTCAGGTATGTGCTTGATCCTGTATTAGGTAATCAAAACTCTGAGACAAACCCCTTTCTTCCAGAAGGTTACAGTCAAACAGTAAAGATTCAAGGGGAAGCCTAAAGCTTCTCTCTGTATCCATCATAGGCCAGTATGCAGGGCAGCAGGTCTCTCAAAGTAGAAAGAAGGGTTGCAGGATGTCAGGGAGAAGGTCAAGGAAAGGGAGGGAAGGGGGAGAGAGGAGACAGAAAAGGACAGGAGAGAAGAAGAGAAAGGAACTCTAAAGTCATCTGGGGAAAAACTTAATGTTTCCCTTTAATAAAAGTTAAAATAAAAATCTTCAGGATAAGGAGACTATGAAAAAAGCAAGCTGGAGGTAGAAATGTTGGTTGATCCTGAGGAAGAGAGGGTATCTATTAAGCTCTACCATGTGCCCAACATAAATGATAGGCTTTGCATATATTCTTATCTAATCCTTACAACAGTATTATGAAGTAATTACTGTTATTAAGTCCATTTTATAGGTGAGAAAGTGAGGATCAGAGAAGTTAATTTTCCCAAACACATTAATTGGTACAAAATAACCTTCCAACCAACCAACTTTTCTTCCTTCCTTTCTTCCTTCCTTCCTTCTTTCCTTCCATTTCTTCTTCCTTCCTTCTTTCAGTTAGCATGCACTTATCATATGCTGAGTCCTAGAGGGATTAGCAATTTGTCTAAGGCTGCCCAGTCAGAAAAAGGCAAAGAAGTACTCACCAGGCCCATGGGATATGAGAATCCATGTTCTTTATTAAACTACTTTTTTTTAGTACAGATATCTTTGCACACTTCTGGAAACTCGTTTCACTTTGCTGTGGTCCCTTGAATCAGCATCACATTATGGCAGGCCACTAGCTGGGCTTCTATTTGAAAGGGACACAGATGTTTTCTACCAGCCTCTGAGTTGAGGTCATTTCTCAAGCTTGAATTTGCTATTCTCTAACATACCACTGGCAGCTCTTCCTGAAACATTTGGCTGGTCCAGTAAACACTAGGGCCAGGAACCTGGGAAGCTACCCTTGAGCTTCTGAGTCTCTGGCTGCAGCCCCCAGCTGTTTGTCAACAGTGGTAAGGAGGACCAAGAGCCTCATATTCTTGCCCAATCAGAGGAAAAAAGAGGTAACTTCTGGGAAAACAATGGGCATGGGAGCTTACCACAGCCATCCAGAAATAGCCAGATGTGATGGCATCAAGAGGTCCCAAGTGAGAATTTTGTTCTCATTTTAACAGTCCTTTTTTTGATGCACAGTGGATAAGCCTGAAAACAAATACACAAAGATTCTAACAGAAGGAGTATGGATAATTGATGTTAAGGCCATGAGATGATGAGGAATATTTTTTTTTCCAAAATTTTGATGACATAGTTTTTGTATTCTTTAAAAAGAAAACATTAAAGCTATCTTTTTTTAAAAGTACTTTTTTTTCTTCTTTGATGAAACAGTATTCTAGAAATAGCTGAAGAATACACAGGCAGATGAAAGAACATCGGCTAGGTTCCCAAATTCTGGATTTATTTTTCTACAGATTTTTCTGCAGTGTATTGGAAATTTAACAGAGGCTAAATTTACTTATTAGGTCACAGGATTTCAGGTGATGAGGGAAGAGGGCTCACAGCAATGACCTAGAAAGTGGAAATAAAACAACTCCTCCACCTACCGCACTCCCTAAGTCCAACTGGCTTGGCGCTGCTTGGTTTCCCCTGGACTCCTGCAGCTGCCGTCATAGCAATTGGCCGCTAGGGGCGCTCTGCTCCATTTTGCAATACCGCTCTTGCCCCTTTAGAAGACAATCTCAAAATCCTCCCTCCTCCCATCTTTTAGTAGAAATAAAGGCAAAATTACAAAAAAATAAATAAGTAAGTAATAAGAAGAAGAACATTTACTGGAAAGTTGAGCAGAAAACAAATACAAAATCATGGAAATAAATATAAAATGGAGAACAGATTCTTTTATCTTCTTTTTTTTTAAAGATTTTATTTATTTATTTATTTATTTATTTATTTATTTGACAGAGAGACAGCGAGAGAGGGAACACAAGCAGGGGGAGTGGGAGAGGGAGAAGCAGGCTTCCCGCTGAGCAGGGAACCTGATGCAGGGTTGATTCCAGGACGCTGGGATCATGACCCCAGCCGAAGGCAGACCCTTAAGGACTGAGCCACCCAGGCGCCCCCAGATTCTTTTATCTTAATGTAACTCAAATCTAGTCACAGATCTCCTTTCTGGGAACACAGATTATAAATTTCTTTTCCAAACCGAGACCGATGTGGATGCTGAATGAATCCTTCAGAGCCTCTAACCTGGGCTACCTGCTCTGCCCCTGCTGCATGTGAAGAGGCTCAGCCTCATCTTCTCTTTAGGTAGCTATCCCACTGGGCTAAGGCAGCTTTCAACCACCACTTCTCGTGCTTCTGGTCTCTTGGTCTCCTAAGAATGGAAGGTGATTTTCTCTCAGCCCAGACTTCAGCCTCTGGATTTAGGCCTTCCTATGCCTACCTTACCGATAATTTTCTTTGCCCTTTCTACAAGTCCATAAGACCCACACATTTTGCTGTCTTGTCCAATCAGGTGAAGATTTTCATTAGGTAAATGTCAAGACTCAGTTTCTCCTATCCAGATGGCAACCTTTACACTCATACTTTCCAGAGCATCTTAGTTTCAGGCATTCTAACCTACTGACCCAGTAAGTATCCATGTACTTGTTCAACCACGTGTTCCCAATTAGTTCAATACAATCACCATCCTTATGTTTTAAGCTAGTATCTCCCCCTATTCTCAAAAATGGGCAAAAAGCCACAAATAGCAGATGGCATTTGGGGAGAACTACCTCATGTTTGCTCCCCCATCGGGCAAGTAGAAGACTGTATCCATATCATCCTTTAAAACTCCCAACCTTCAGCCTCTGCCTGTTTACCTGGACTTTCCCTTAATTCCTGTTCTTCATCTGAAAGATGGCTCTGACTGAAGACTCCTTTGCAGGGCAGAGATAACGGACACGCTCTGAACCCACTGGATGTTCTAGCTGGCCTTGCCTCAGGTTACCCACTCCCCTCTGTCCCAGGTACTCTCTGGGCCCCCTCCTCAGGAAGTGATCTTGCAGAATTCTACTCATTACAGTTTTACAACATCAAAATCCGTTAACCATATACTAACAATAACACACATTTAGTAAGAGGAGGATTGATCACTCACACACACTTCTAAGGGAAAATGGGCAGCTCTCTCCCTGGTAAGAAAAATATGGGTCTCCACCCCACCACAAAAAATCCCAGGATGCCCCAGAATGCAGTTTCTTCTCATGACGTGTTGTAAAGCACGTCAGCTGCTCCTTGTTGCTGTGCAGATCACCCAACATCGGGTCACTGAGACAGAAGGCAGCGCTAGCTCGCACAGCTGATAGGATTAGGAGATGGTGCTTTGTCAGCCTTGACTGAGTCGGGAGAAGCCCTCAGCATACGCAGGTGAGCTGTGAGAGACAGCGGGTGTGGGGGATTGCTGTGGGTCTTGGTTGTATGGTGCAGACGTTTTCTCTTTGCAGTACATTTGTATGTATTATCTTTTCTGTTAAGTTTGCAGTCTGGGGGGGGGGGGTTCCTATCCATAAAAACCTGTCCTTTATCACATCTGATTTCAGGGATTGGCCACATGCACCTCACAGGATTTTTGTGAGGCTGAAATGAGATTATATATGTGAAAGAGCTCTGAAAATACAAAGTTTTGTGTAAATGAGAGATATTATTCATTTAATTGTAAATTTCACATAAACAATTAGATAATATATCCTGAATTTGGGGGCATAATTACCTGTACACATTCGTTTTCCCCCAGTCTATAACACCCTATCTCTCATTCCTTCTAAGGCCCGGGCAGGGATATTATTTATAATTTTGAAGGGTTCTAGCCTTCTAAAGCAGTTGACATTCTCTAAAAACCAGCATTACATTCATTTCTAAAGGAAAAACCACAAAATTACAAAATGAGACAACAAAATAAGTAAGTAGAAATGGAAAATGATGCATGAGAATATTTTAAAACAGATGAAAGATGAATATAATATACTATATTAGATTATATCTCTTTGATGGTATAATCCAAACGTTATAAGACGTTATTCTTAATGACGTGAGAAACACTTGAGTGAAATTAAAGGCAGCGTAGATATTATCATTTGTAAAACTTGCCTTTTAGAACAGCAGAAAAACAGGCTTGGGTTCCAAAAGTACAGAGCTAAGAGACGTTAGAACACTAAATCATCAGCCTTTCCCTCGGCAGGGTTGCTATGGTGACAGCAGGGCTACCACACAGCCTCTCACTGCCTGCACTTCTGCAGTAAAAGCTTTCACTGAACACATGTTGGATTTTTTAGGCACACACCCCATCAGCAAATACAAAGACATATTGGAAGCAGCTTCGTGAGTCATTTGCAAAACAGAAGTTGTGTCTATTTTCTTTATCCTGTACTGATGGGCCCCTTATGGGGTTATAGAATTCAGTCATTCATGCATTCGTTCATTTGACTGTTGTATGTTGAGTGCCTACTGTATGACAGGACCTGTACTAGGTACTGTCTATGATCCCTGGTGGAGACAGATAAGTAGGGAATTCTGATACAAGATCATAACAGCTCTCCTGGGGTACATTAAAAACAGGTGTCCTGGAAATATGTAAGGACTGACCTTGGGGGTTCAGGAGAGGTTTCCTGGAAGAAGCTGTCTCTAAAATGAAACTTATGTATCTTTAGGAGTCGAATAGGATTAAGGAGAGTGAGGTGCAAGAAATGCTCTAGACAAAGGGACTAGCCTATGAACAGTCTAGAGGAAAAAGAAAACATGATACCTCCAAAGAACTGAAAGTGCTACAGTTTGAGTGTTATCCATGTGTATGGGGAGGCAGAGTAGCTAAGGGCGGGGGGTAGGGATGGGTGGACAAGGGTGGCAACAAATGAGATCAGAGAGGAAAACAAGACCAATCATGAAAAGCCTCTAGCCACATGCAGGAGTTTGAATACCACTTGGAGGACAACTGAGAAGTCATTAATGAGTTTTAATGAAGAAACATGGCTTGATTTAGCCATTCTGAAAGGCCTTGTGGAAAAAATTTAAAAACTGGCAAGAAAGGAAGAAGAGGCAAGATTGGAAGCAAGACAACTCCAGTCAGACCACTATTGCAATAATCTGGGATGTTTGTGGTTTAGACTCTAAATGAAGATCGTAGAGCTGAACAGTGGACAAAAGTAATCAGATTCAAGATATTATTACTACAGTAGCATGGAGATGACTTGGTGGTTTCTGCTATGTGGGGACCACATGAGGGAGATGAAAAAATCAAGAATGACTGAGGTTCTGATTGGGACAGCTCAGTGTGGGGTGTTTCTATTCTTAGGCCCCCAGACTCAATTCTCAGTTCTCAGCAGGGAACTCAGAAGGATCTTTTGTCCTTAGCAGTCCATTCCTGTGTCATAGTATGTGTCTTGGGCTCATAATTTTGGAAATAATAGATTGTAGGAATCATCCTGGACCATCGCTTTCCTGAAGTCCTTATCTAAAATAGCGTGGGTATACAAAGTATGAATTAATCACCCCCTCCCTCCAAATAAAGAATTCTAAGATTATCAAGCTCACTGCTTAAGAAATCTAAGTAGATTGAAAAGGCATGAAGATGTATGGGATAAAATTTCCTTAGGGCTTTAGGAAAAAGGCAAATTGATTTCACTAATCCTCTGATTTCAGGCTCTCTCTCAACTCATGCTGCTTATTCCTAGATTGAAATTTGAGGACTCAGAAAAATGCTGTTTGGAAGGCAGACAAATGGGGATGGTGGTGGTTCAAATACAATTTTCAAGGATTATAGTCCTCCCATGTACAATGTGGGATGTAAGTATCAGACTGTTGCCTGTCCACATTGCTGCTTAGAATATCCTACAATTCTGAATGAAGGGCATCTAAGTTATCATATATGTTGAGTTCCATCACTAGATAAGATTAACTATAGCAGGTGTCACAAGTAAGGCCCATGACCCAGCTGATGATCTCTATTTTAACTCCTCAGTTGGACAGGTTTTTGAGCTTTTTTGAACAAACTTGTCTGCCTCAGGAATGCTTTTTCTGCCTGTCACGTTAAGAGGCTTCAGCAAATATTGAAGGGGTGACCTGGACGTGACTTAACGACCCCTTGTAAAATTCTGTTCAATAAACTGGGTACAGCTGTTTTGTTTTCGCCATTTAATCCTCACAGCTACCCTTGAGGTAGATATTATTATTATTATCCCTCAATTTAACGAGCATACACTTGAAGTTCAGAGAGGTCAAGAACTTTAGGTAAAGGCACTCAGCTGGGAGGGAGTAGAGTGGTGACTTGAACCTGGGTTTCTGAGTTCACCTGTAGTGTCTTTCCCCTAGCAGTGTGCCTGGGACTCATTCCCAGCCGCTGCAGGGCAGAGATGGAGAAAAGGCTGCCCTGGAGCTTAAAACAGCCTGACTTCCCCAAGCCCTTGGGAAGCGGCCTCATCGCTCTTTCCCTGGTCCTTCTGATGCAAATCCCCGAAGGAGAATCGGCCGTTGAGATCCCTGAACGAGATGCTGTGTCAGTCCTGCAGCATTGGCTTGGCTGGGGTCCGGGTGCAGGGGGACCCGCCCCATCTCTCTCAGGCGAGGTAATTGTGGGGAGCCGTATGTTGACTTAAAACCGCAGGGATGGAAGGGAGGGGCCGCGGGGGAAAACTTTCTCCATTTTGGCCCTGAGTGACGTCGCAGCTTTTTTCCGCTCTCCCATCAGACGTGCATCCCCTTCAAACCAGACCCCAGGTGCCAAAGAGAGGGGGTCGGGCACTTCCCGGCTGGAGGAGCTTGCAGCCCCTGCCTGCCCCCTGGGGTCGGGCTCAGCGGAGAGGGAGGGGCGCGCGGCGCTAGGGGGAAGTGCCAGCGGCGAGACCGGGCGGGCGGGCCGGACGAGTCACCCGGGGGTCCGGCAGGTGAGGGAGGTGGCGGGGCGGCGGCGGCGCCCGGGGAGCGGCAGCGGGCAGCGGCGGCGGCACCACGTGTCCGGCCGGGGCGGGGCGGCCGGGCGCGCCCTAGGAGCCGAGAGAGCGGCGGCGGTGGCGGTGGCGGCGGCTTGTCGGCCCCGCAGCAGCCGCCGCCCGCAGCCCGCGCCGGCTCAGCGCAGTGTCCTCGCTCCCGTGCCCGCAGGTGCCTCCTCCTGGACGGCGGCAGCGGCGGCGCGGGGACCTGGCGGGCAGCAGAGCTATGGGACCCCTCCGAGAGACCAAGGTAAGGAGAGCACGTCGTGCGGGCGCCGGTGGCAGCGTCCGCGGGCGCCGGAGTAAGGGGGAAGGTGGGCACTGCGGGGCAATGGGCGAACCAGGTGAGGGCTGGAGGGGTGGCGTTCAGAGTCGCGGGGAATGGGGACAAGAGGTGGTGGGGACGCTGGGAGGGCAGAGGGCATTTGCTCAGATGATGAGACCCAGGAGATGGGAAGATGGTACTAGAGGAAAAGATTTGAGGGGTTGACATGAGGATTAAAAGATTGACTTTGGAGGGTTAATCCCATCTCCTGAAATTGAGGATTTGGGATCTGGCTCTCAAATGATGTCCGGTGTGTGATGTGAATAAAAAGGATTTGGTGTTCTGGTGACTGAGAAATAAGGTCCGCTACATGTCAGCGACCCAGCATTGGTTCAGGGTCTGCAGTGTGCCGAGAGTGGCTGACGTGGGATACCTGCTGGGTGACTGATGTGCAGCAGAAATCCCGAGGCTGGGTGCGGCTTTCGCCCTGGATGGGTGGATGCCTGAACGACCTCAGGAGTTCCCCGCGGCTGAGGCTTTCCCTTCAATTCCTGTACTGTGCAGACCTCCCGGAGGTGTTTACTTTGGCAGCGACCCTTCCTGGTAAGCCTCGTGGATATGGGCAGGAGGTCATGTTTCCAAATAGTGTTTGTTACCCAATCCAAAGGCCTTTTTCGATTGCAGAGGTTGGAGGGAGCAGTGAGTTTTTTGCAAAGAGCTCCTCCTAGGAATCCATTTTAACAAGACAGGGTAGTGGTGACCCCGAAAAACATGACTTAAGGCTCGTTCTGCTTCTAGATGATATATCTTGTTGCCTAAGCTTTTAGCCTCAGTTTCCTCATCTGTAAATGGTGATTTAAGTTAGTGTCTTCTCTATGGCCTGGGTTGTAAAGGTCAAATGGGATAATGGTTGGGGAAGCACTTTAAAAATTGGAAAACCTTGCCAAAATATTACTTTTTATGAATTTTTAAAACCAAGGCATCGCCCTCTGTGTTTAATGCTGTGTTCTTAAGGAGAGAGAGAAAACTCTCTTCTCTTGGGTGTCCTGTAAGGAAAACAAAAGCTAAACATGATGTAAAAGGTGGAGCCATCTTACTGGGTATTGGATTTTTGTTTGCTTTTCTGTTGTCAACAAGCCTTGTGTACCAGGATATTAATGAATAATTAAGATCCTGGCCGGAAGAGGAGGGATTTGAAAGATAAGTCTGCATGATCTATCAGGAAAGAATTGTTCCAGGTATAGGGGTCTACTCTGAGTAGATAGGAAAGCAGAAATCAGATTGTCACAGCTAATTCAGGGAAAGCAAAATGGAAGTCTAGAGGAAATCAAGTAATAAGCCAGAGTGTGCTGTGAGTAATAAAGAGGCTTTGAGAGAAGCAGAAGCTTGAATGTGATAGAAAAAGCCAGAGTGGGAAGGTGAGTTAGGAATTGCATGGGTGAATGGAATGGCTTTCCTGCTAATGGGTGTGTGTGTGTGTGTGTGTGTGTGTACACCCACGCTCAGGTATGTGCTCTTCGGTAGATTGAAAGGATTAGCTCAGTGGCAGAGTTTTGGAGTTCATTTAAGCAACTGAGATAAGGACTGCTCTGTGAAGATTCAATATTCAGAAATGTGATTTCTTAGACACTGAGCCCAGAAGGAACAAACAGGCGTTAAGAGGGGGAAACAAGTTTCGTTTTGTTTTCTTTTTAATGTCCAATTTTGAGAAGGAGCAGAGAGTGCAGCATCATGAGAAGGAGATTTCCCGAAGCCGAATTCCCCGTTTGATTCTTCGGCCCCATCTGCCCCAGCAACAGCACAAAGTGTCCCCAGCCTCTGAGTCTCCCTTCTCTGAGGAAGAGAGCAGAGAGTTCAATGCCAGCAGCTCTGGGCGCTCAGCGAGGACCATAAGCAGCAACAGCTTCTGCTCAGGTATTGTACCCATGGAAGCCACACAGTCACGAAGTGTGTGCTCTGCTGGTGCATTGTGAATGGACTGGGGTGTGCCCCTGAGAGCCTGGTTCCACACTTCTGTTAGTAGGATGAATTGTCTGAGGTTCCACCTTTTTGGCCCTTTTGACCTTCAATACAGCAGTTTCAGCACTAATGGAAATTTGCACCTGTTTTTATATGTTATTCTGGTTTATAATTTACCCCATGAAATCTAACTTTTGTTTCTATGACTGTTTAGAAAAACGATTCCTTTGTTAAATCTGGGAAATGTATTAGCTTGCATTTTTATAATAGCAGCCTTTATAAACCTGTGTACTTCTGATTATAGAATCTCCAAAGACAAAACAGCTCCTAATGAATGAGGTCAGGATCTAGGAGGTTTATATCCCAGGGCCAGCCTGACCTTGTAGTTTAGAGGAAAAGAGCACAGGCTTTGTAATCTGTCAGACCTGAGCTGGAATCCCTGACCTTTTCACCATTTACAAGCTGAATGACCTTGGGGAAGTGGCTTAACCTCCTCAAGCCTCAGTTGTTACATCCATAAAATGGGATGATAACACCTACCTTGTACAGTTGCTGTAACGTTGAATGAGACCTAAAGATACTCCTAGTACAGTGCCTGGCTTATAGAGGCGATTAATACTGATGGTTCTTAAAAAGATGAACTAGGGATGTCAATTTTGGCACACGATTAAGGAAGTTTTCTTAAAGTTGTGAGCACATTTGGTAAAGGCACGAATCTCTTCATAGCTTCTGAAGGTGCCGCCATTATCAACGACAGAGCCAATTACAACCCATTAAGGCACACGACTTGGAATGACTTGTATTCTTCGAGAAGTATTAGAAAATTGGGTAAAATTTAAAATTGGGTGAAATGTCTTGTGAATAATAAAGAATGTTTCATAGTGGATAATTTTTAGGGCTTATTTAGGGAAAATGTGATTTGAAGGTTAACATATGTTCGCGGAGGGACATGTGAACCAAGATGCTGTGATTAATGCCCTAATTTTGCAGGATTCAATATTCCATTATTTTTAGTGTCAATATATTTTTCAGAGTTCTTTTAAGTACAGCTTTGGATTTCTCATATAATTTCATGAAATAATTCTATCCCATGCATAAATTGTACATTAAAAATACTATGCTGCCAATTTTTTTTTTCTCTGTAAAGCCTCAGATTTTCTGCTTGATTCTTGAAAAAAAAATTCTATCAAAATAATATATTTTAAAGCTCCTTTCTTGCCATTTGGATTATATGAATCTAGTTTAAAATCAAGACCCACTGATGGTTGCTTGATACTCTTGCAAGAAAAAAACACAAAGATACCTAGAACCTGAAAGCATGTTTGCAGAAGGCAGTGCTGTTTACTTTAACTCCATTTGGAGCTCAGGAATTACTCTGTTTGAGTGTGGATGAACCCAGGGGATATCATTTCAAACTGACTTGCTTTGTTTACATAACTCCATTCCACATTTATTCCTGATATTGGCTCTCCATAATCGTTTTCTCTGCGACTGAGACTGACTTCAGGGTGAGTAGTGTTCGGAAAAAAAAAAAAAAAAGATGGTCAAACAAAAGAAAAACTCCACATATATTTTAGAAAATGTATTGGGCAAACCAATAAAATTATTAATTTTGGTTATGACTCATTCTCTCTAAGACCCGTTCCTGGATGATCTCTCCTTTCCTGGGGACCTGTCTCCCACTAAGGCCATAATGCTGTACATGAAAATCGAAAGTAGATATTGATCCTTCTGCCATTAACTAGCTGAGAATTGAGTGGCAGAAGCATCTTATTATGGGCGTCTGTAAATCTGTCTTTCCATCTTTAGCCTCGCATGCAGTCTCTGGGTAGCATTCCCTCTGTTCCTGGGCGTCATCTTTCCATGTTGGTACTTCCCCAAGGTTTGGGTCGGTGCCTTTCCTTCTTCACCTTCTTTTTCTACAGAGCCCCCATAGACCCCACGACAGCTTTGAGTGCTGCGGTGACTAAAATTGACAGGAACCCCCTTTGGGGGTGTGTTAATGATGCTTTAGGAGGTCAGTCTGTGGATGGGCAATAAATGGGTTTGGTATTATGGGGAGCATTAAAGCTGCAGGCAGGGAGGGAGAGAATGTACAACATGTCCAACCAGCAGGGGGAAATAGCTGGTTTTGATCCAGCCACTTCAACACTGAGGCCACAGTATGTGTTGGCTGTTTGATCATGGCATTTAAGTTAGAGACCAAGGTACATGGAAACATTAAAAATGCCATCCTCTGCTAGGATTAAACTAAAATAATTTAGAGATATGCTGTAGCTTCATGGCCTTGGAGTGATCATTCTGCATTAGCTTGTGTTCTTTATAAATCATCACATTCACTAATGCGAAAGGGGACATGCAGAGTTAGGGGGAGTCTTACAATCAGGTCGTGAAATCATGGAGGAACACAATGCAATTTAATTTGAAAATTACGTTTTCACAACTGCAAACTAGAGACTCTTTCTGCAAATTTGTATCAAAGGCATTAATTGTGAAGAGCATCATATGTTCTAAGATAACTCAGTTTTAAAAAGAAGGATGTGGTTTTACATGAAATTAAATTTACCTTATATAAAGAATTATCCTTTATTTTGAGAGTCTGGCTTTCCTATCCTTTATATATTATATTATATTATATTATATTATATTATATTATATTATATTATTTATTATATCATATCATATATCATATCATTATTTTATAATGTTATAACAAAAATCATGGTGGTGGATGGTGGTTAAGCTTGAGCAAAACAAATGACAACTCCACATTGGTGTGTTCTCCACATCTACCTTATGTTTTTCTTTTAATTTTACTAATCTGTGAAATTAAAAGACCAGGAACCGTGTATTTTCAAAGTGACCTGTCCATTTTTGCCTACTCTCTGCATTCCTTCCCCCACTCCACTGCCTTTCCCTTATCTTCCCCCCGGGAGTCCTGACAAGGAACAGTTAATGACTTGATATTCTATATGCTAATTTGCGTGTTGTATCTCTCTCATTTCAGAGAAAGGAGTTGTGTGTGACCTTTTGCAATTCATTTGGGGTGTAGCCCCAAAGAGCGTTTCTTTTAATAGCTTCTCATTAACAGAATTTCTTTGAAGATATGCCTGTGTTTTGTGCATTTCATCGGACATCATTCTCCCGATAAAACAGTCTATCCTTTACAGTTTGTATTTAGTCTTAGTCACTGGGACCTTAATTGGGCACAGTTAAGTTTATATGGTATTGGAGGCCAGGTCCTACCTATTCTGTGTGCATGGCAAGTAAAATATTATATATTCTTGGTAAATATTAACTAAAGTTTAAAAAAAGGAAGAATACATAAGGAAGTACAGTTAATAGTAAGTCAGTAGAAACAAAGCATGCTTTCATGTCCCCTCTTTTAATTTTTAAGATTTATCTATTTATTTATATTTAGAGAGAGGGAGACAGAGAGAGAGCGTGCAGGGGGAGGGGCCAAGGGAGGAAAGAATCTGAGCATGCTTTCATGTCCCCTCTTTTAATTTTTAAGATTTATCTATTTATTTATATTTAGAGAGAGGGAGACAGAGAGAGAGCGTGCAGGGGGAGGGGCCAAGGGAGGAGAGAATCTGAAGCAGACTCCCCACCGAGCGCAGAGCCCACTGCAGGGCTCCATCCCAAAACCCTGAGATCTTGACCTGAACCGAATTCAGAAAGTTGGACACTTACATGACTGAGCCACTCAGGTGCCCCCTACTTTTTTTTTAAACAGTTTTTGTGACCGGTGGTTCAGAATACCATCACCGCATCTTCCTTCCCCCAACCCCCGTACCCCCTTGTTTCTTGTTTTAACACGCCATGGGAAGTGATAAAATCCATGTTTGTGATTTGTGTCCTGGGTGTGGCCCATTGAATTAGTCCTCTGTCCATTCTTCTCCCCTCTCTTTGATAGTAGTGAATTCTGTTTGTCACCCTACCATGACTCCAGCCACTCTTGGAAAAGCCCAGGACCTGGATAAGTCAGTCATCACCCCCGTCAGTCACCTGACATGGTTAGCAGCACGCTGGGCATTCCTCCGTGCTTAGTTGAGGTAATAATTACCCCTTGCAGCTGGGAGGCAGATGGATTGCCGGGTTTTACTCTAGTTCTCCTTGGGGTGCCTTGTAAACATGGCAGGTGGAACAAATTATGTACAGAGAACACTGGTGGTTTTATGGGAGACCAGTGATTTCTCAGAGTTATTTCCATGCTGTTAATGTGCACACACAAATACATAGGCAAGCTTGGGACTTAACGCATTAAACACATGTACGGGGTCAATATACTCACTGGTTAGGTTCCAGGATTCTCTGCAGTTGAATCCTGAGTAAGGTGTTTGTGGAAAGTATTTTGGTTTTTACAGTGGCTGGGAAGAAATCCTTCTTCCAGTGCCAGTGACCTGGAGGTACTCATCGTTGCTGTTTGTGGGAAGAACAATTAAGGCAAATTACAACCTGACTAGTGCCCTGCTGTGACATGACAATACCTCCAAAAATTTGCCAGGCCTTGCCAAACAGAAATATTTCCACTTTGCTTTTGTCCAGTTGAGGAAACTTGGCATCTGGATAGAGTAAACCTTTGAACACATAATAATCAGAATGGAGATGAACTGCTTCAGCTAAAGTGAGCTGTTAATACCGAATTACACTATAATTGAATGACTGCCAACCTGCTGTGAAGAAAAAAACAAAGACCCTAAGATTTTAGTATCCTTTTAATGAGTAGGGGACCCAGGCACTGTTGTGTAATATATATTTCAGGTGCTTAGCTGCCTCAGCCGCAGAAATAAGTACCCTAATGATATAGGTTACAAATGAAGGGTACATGGGCAGTATTTCCTAGAGGGTGTGGTGACCGCAATTAGGAGGGCAAGAGCAAAATTTTTTGCCATTTAATAATAGTAATACTTAGCAGCGGGGACAGTAAATGATAATCATGATGGAATTGGACCAGGCCTGAGAGCAGATTATGGTATTTAATGTGAAAATCTTTTATGTTCTAACATACTAAGATTGTCCTAAAACAATCTGGGTTGTTTCTCAATTTCAGCGAATGGTGTTTGTCTACTTTTGAATCCTCAGGAAAGCTTGTTAAAAATGCAGATGCCTTGGCCCCACCCTAACCTATTATCCCAGAATGGGAGGACCCAGGAATCTGTATTTTATAGGCTTTCCAGATGACTCTTGTGCCTCATGAAGTGTGTTTGGGAATTTGAGATGAGGGATGTGAAGGGTATGCCCCAGTGGCATCACAAGATGAAGAGAGATCATAGATGATAGAAGTGGCCAGCTAAGCTGTTTAAACTCATGGCCTGGGGCAAGGAAATTGCCTCCACATTGCCTGGAAATGATAGCTTCTCACTCTGTATTTACAATTCCCATGTCATTAGTCTTAGCATTAATATTTTTTATACCTACATTATTGGTGTAACCTGTGTCCAAGTGGTAGACAAGTAAAGGGGAAGGAAAAGGTATTTTCTTCCGTTATTTTCCTGTATAATCCTGTCTCTCTCGATCCACCATCTCTAGCATACTTCTCTTTTGCACTTACTTTCTTTGGTATTAGGATGATTCGGGGTACACTGAAAGCAGGTATACTGGGTACACTCTTGGTGAAGACCCCGTGGATTCATGGAAAGAGGAAAAAGAGGAACTGTAGCCTGGGAGTAACAGGACATTGACCTTTTTTTGTAAGCTTCCACAAAAATGTAGTATCCAATATACATTTATTAAATGCCTGATGAGGAGCAGAATTGTGCTATAGCCATGATAGTGAATAAAACACAGAGACTGAAAAATCAATTACTGTCTTAAGCCTGGTGCCAAGAAATAAGTGGGATAACACGCCTTTAGATGCGATTCCCACATGACAGCCTTTACTCACCTGTTTGGTTTCCCTGTCCCTTTTATCTATGCCTACTCTACACACACTTCTTCCTTGTAAGTTGAGTTTATTGCTCCATTTATTATCAACCTTGGCCTCTCACATTTCATAAACCCAAGCATTCAAAGAAGTAACATTAATTAGTGTGGTGTAGTGGATAAACATGAGCATTGGCATCATAGACCTGAGTTAAAAGCATCAAACGAGATTAGCAAGGTAGGCCAGGCCACATCAGGAAAGGTTTTATATGTTGTGCTAACCCCGATCCATGAGATCAAGGATCTATACAGAAACTAGACAAGTAATGTAGAGAGTGAGTCCACTTGGATAGATGACAATAGAGGGGACTCCAGAACTGGACAGCATGTGCTCCTTCTAACAATATTCAAAATTTTAAAAATTCAGGTTTTTTACTAATTCTGCTAGCTAAGTACCATGTATAAATAGCCAAATGTGGCTCATGGGCTGCCATTTTGCAATTCCTAAAGATCTTGCAGAGTCATGGAAGGGTTTTCAGCAAGAAAGAGTTGTGACTAGATTTAGAATTTAGAAAAATCCTTCTGATTATGTGTTGGACAGTAGATGGCAAGGTGCCTGCCTCTTTGAAGGCCATTGTGGCAGTCTAGTTAAAGACCGTAAAATGATAAGGGAGAGGATTTGAGGGCTAGAGCATATGGGTCTTAGTCACCAATTGCAAGTGGAAGGGGCAGGAAAAAGTTGTATCTAAATTTCCACCGGATGAACACAAATGGAGCAGCAGGACTGGGAAGAAGGACACTGCGTCAAGTTAACGAGCTCAGATTAAGCTTTGTTGCATTTGAGATAAAGGGAAAGGTCTGGAACTCCGAAGAGAAGTCAGAGATATTGGTAGCTGAAGTCCAGGGAGTTGATAATATTACCCGAGGGCAGTGCATGGAGAAAGATTAGAGGCCCAAGGCTAGACCTCTGAGATAAAGCAGGAGTAGACAGAAAAAGGAAACCAAGGCACCCAAGAAAGAGTTCAGAGAAGAAGGAGGAGAGTCAAGAGTGACAGTGTCTCTTATCCTAACGGGAGAGTTTCAAGAAGAAAGTGGCCAACAGCTTCTGATGTCACAGCAAGATTAAAGAAGGGGTGCACTAAAAGGTGTTCAAGGATGAAATCACCAGGTTATTGGTGATCTTAGGCAGAAACAATCCCAGAAAATCGGAGGGAGGGAATCCAAACTGCATCATGCTGAGACGTGAATGGGAGGTGACAAATAGAGTGTAGACAGCCTTATAAAACAAACTTGGGTGGGAAAGAGGAAATAGAAAGGATGAATACTTACCATTTACATCAACATGGATGGAACTGGAGGGTATTATGCTAAGTGAAATAAGTCAATCAGAGAAAGACAATTATATGGTTTCACTCATATGTGAAATATAAGAAATAGAGCAGAAGATCATAGGGAAAGGGAGGAAAAACTGGGAACAAATCAGAGAGGGAGCCAAACCATTAGAGACTCTTGACTCTGGGAAACAAGCTGAGGGTTGTGGAAAGGGAGGTGGGTGGAGGGTTGGGGTAACTGGGCGATGGGCATTAAGGAGGGCACGTGATGTGATAAGCATTGGGTGTTATATGCAACTAATAAATCATTGAAAAATACACCAAAAAAAAAAAAACAAGTGTAGCATTTATAGTAAAGATAGAGTATTGTGATGAAGTTTTTAGGCTGAGGGGAAGTAGATAAGAAAAAAAGACACAGACACACACACATGGAGGGGGAGAAAGAGAGAGGGATTGAGAGAGAATAGAAAAGTGTTAACTTCGTTACAAGACTGGGGGTGAACCCAAAAAGACGTGTATAGGAAGAAAAGAAAGGCTGGATGTGAATATAGGTAAGTGTATTTACAGGTCAGGGTAGGTAGCTGAAGGATATATTTCATAGCTAGGTTACGTGCCCCTCGATGCTTCCTCTGTCATACCACATGACCAACCTGGTTTTTAAATTTCAAATTTAGTTACCTGAATCCCCAGTAGACTGTAAGCTCCATGAAGGCAGGGACAGCATTGTTCCCTGCACTATACCAGACATATAGCAGTTGCTTAATAAGTATTCATTGAAATTTGGTAGGAGGCATAATTATGAGAACAGGACAAGTATTTTCATTCATTTAATAAAATTTATTGAGAGTCTTAGTAGTTGGGAGAATAAAACAACTAGAACAGTACCCAATACTCAACTTAATGGGCTTATTAAATGAGAGAAACATTCCTGTCCTTGAGAGTTCAGCCTCTCTAAATGTCAAAAAGAGTAATCTCTGTATGAGAACCATGACTCCAGGGCTGTGGGTACCTAGAAGAGAGATCTCTTTGCTAGGAAAATCAGAAAATGCTCCACTCACAAACTGGCACTTGCAAGCCATGAGAAAAACCAGCAGCCCGGTTTGGAGTCAAGAAGGAAGTTAGCACAAAGCCACACACCCACATTTCCCAGAACTACAACTGGACGCGAACCACCACCCCACCCTACTGAGGTGCTTTTGAGAAAGCGCCAGTCTCCTCCCACTGACCCAGGGGAGACCTGGCGCACTCAGGTATGCAAGGCTGCTGATTGGCAGGGGGCTTTGCTGGCCCCCAGGCACAGCAACTGCTCCACACCCCCCCTGCCGCTCAGCTTGGCTGCCTCCTGCTCAGAGACACAGCGCACCCCTCTTCTGCTAGAGGGGAGAGAGACACCTGTCCCAGCTGCTGCTCACAGGGCTGGACAGTCTTAGTGCCCCAGGCTCCACTGCCTGGGGTTACACTCCTCTGGCTGACTGCTCTCTTTTTTTAAATTTTTTTTTTGAGTATAGTTGACATATCATGTTACATTAGTTTCAGGCGTAGAACATAGTTCAACAACTCTGTACCTTATGCTGTGCTCAGAGCGTAGCTACCGTCTGTCACCATGTGATGCTGAAACAGTGCCATTGATTATATTCCCTGTGCTGGACCTTTTATCCCCGTGACTTGTTCATTCTATAACTGGAAGGCTATAGCTCCACTCCCCTTCACCCATTTTCCCCATGCCCCATCCCCTCCCCTTCTGCAACCACCAGTTTGTTCTCTGTATTTCTAGGTCTGAATGCCTGCTCTCTCTTTTTAGGGAACCCAAACCAAGCTTTCCAGTGCATCCCAGTGCTTAGCGCATGGGCTCATCCACACTCACCCCCCTCCCTGCAGAAACTCATCCTCCAGGCTTTTCCCTGCTCAGTGTGAGTTTTCCTCGGGCTCCTCCTTTTTCCTGGCTGGCTCAGGCTTTACTCCGTCTTTTTGTGTGGGTGCCCTTACAGTTAGCCTTCCTCACAGACACTAACCTAACCCTTAGAATTCTTGAGTCTGTGGACCCTAACCCACCCTTCTATTTATTCTGAAGTGTTTGTGAGGATTCTATTGTTAACGCTAATTATTGTATCTTTTTAAACTCAAAAGTAATAAAAATGTGCAAACACATTGAGTGGAGGTAATCACATTTACAGGTTTTATTTTGTTTTGCTTTTTGCCAAAGTGAGATCATGCTTTGTTGATCTGTGATCCTTTCTGTTGATTTGTTAAGTGACTACTTACTGAACATTTGTTGTGGGCAAGGCGCTATCCCGGAGCCGCTCTAGAGTGATGGACAATTGTGACGGAACCCTTGCCCTCCAGGAATGCGTATCCAGGCAGTACCCATACGTGTCATTGCTTGTCAGAGAAGTCGCCTCACTCATTGTGATGACGGCACGTACTCCACCCTGGGGAAGGCCGTCCTTTATTCGGCCATTCTTCTGCAGACGGATGTTTTGTCTGTGGGGGTAAATTTCATAAAATTCAGAATCTTATTTTATTAATATCACTGGAATTAGACTGTTATATGAGCATATCTCTCTCTCTCTTTGTTCCCTTTTTTAAACAAAGTAAATACCACAATATCCATGTATTACCTAAAACAATTATTTTTTAAAACAATTTTTTTTCAAATAGAAAAAACCCAAATGTAACAATTGCAGGAACTGGGAGTATTGTTTTATCCTTCACTTTCTTCCATTGGTATCCCTTATGCCTTCTTGACTCACTATGTTCAGATTCTCAATGTGAGAAGAACAGAACAGAAGGAAAAATATTTACATTGCTGCAAGACAGCTAACTGTACTTCAGGTGTCCTTGGAGTGGTTTGCAGTGTCCTTGTTATAAAGTTTTCAAGAGATTACAAGATAGCTTCTTGGTCTGTGTCTTTGTCTCGCTCTCCACTTTCCTTCTGATCCTTCCATCTCCCCTTCCATCTCCCCATCTCCCTCTCTCCCATCTTCTCCCACAAAGGAACCTAAAAATAAATAAAATAAATAAATAACTATGTCTTTAAGAAGGCGTGGCTTGGAAGCTGCAGATAAACTCCTATTGCTAAGGAGAAGGAAGGTCAGATGTATTAGTAACATGCCTATTTTGGAAAGATAATAACCCTACAAAGGACAGAGCAGGAGAAATGGAAGCTTGCCGGATAGATTCCTTCCCCACAGTCCCTGCCAGGGACACCTGTCTTGGGACAGTGACACAGCCACCCTGCTCCCTAGTTTCCACACCAGCTCCTCCCTCACCAGAACTCCCCCAGAGATTCTTTCCTCACACTACATTCACTAGTTGGCCCAAGGTGTTTTCCTCTCCAAATTCCTTCCCCTCTGGCTGCTAACACAAATCAAACAACTTGAAGCTTGGTAAAAAAAAAAAACAAAAACAAGTAGAGGCCCTTGTTTCCAAGACAGCACAAGTCCTATGAAGAAATGGAGACTTGCCTCCCTTCACTTCATCTTCCTCTACTGCTGAGGGCCGCACCAGAATGACGTATGGGAGCACTTGAAGCTCCAGAATAGCTCAGAAATCCCGGGAATGTTTACATGTGAGATGATTATTTTGTGTCCAAGAAACCAGGGAGACATTCATTAAATAATTATTCCCTCTCCATCGTTATAGATGTAGGTGACAGGTCTTGGTGGAAGGGGTTCATCTGCATTCCTTCCTCAGCCCGTTTCCATCCGCTCACACATACAGTCGCTCGAGTATACACCCCCTTAAAAGAAAATAAGCTGCTTTTGACCCCTCATCTCCTTGTGCCTGCCATCATGTTTCTCTGCTTCTCTTCACAGCAAAACTCCATAATTTGCCCTTGTTAAGCATGTGGGTGACCATGCTGGCAGATCTTTCTCCTGTCCGCCCTCATTTTCCTTGACCTCCCAGCAGCACTCAACACAATTGAACAACCCCTTCTCTTAGGAAGGATTTTTCCTCCTCAGCTTCTGCGGTCCCAATACTCTGAGGTTCCTCCTACCTCTGGAGTCACTCCTTGGACCGCATAGCTGGCTCCCCACTCTCCCTGTCCCCGTAGTGTCACATTGCCCTCTTCTCCTCCTGTCCTCCCCAAGGGTGGCCATCTTTAAATTGCTCAGCTTTAGGTTGGTGATGTTCTTAGCCTGTCCCCTGAGCTTCAGTCTCTCATACCCAACTACCTACTTGATATCTTCAAGGTCATTGTTAATTTGTGCCTCAAATTTAACATATCAAAAACAGATTTTTTTTTTTTTTAGAGAGACAGCTTGAGGTGGGGGAGGGGCAGAGAGAGAGAGAAAGAGGGAGAGAGAATCTCAAACAGACTCCACACTCAGTACAGAGCCTGATGCAGGGCTTGGTCTTACCACCCTGAGATCAGGACCTGAGCTGAAGTCAAGAGTTAGTCTCTTAACTGACTGAGCTGCGCAGGTGCCCCTCAAAAACAGAATTCTTGGCTTCAGCCCCTACACACTCATAAACCCATTTTCTCCAACTCAGAAATGGCCACCACGGACCAGTTGCAAAAAAACCTCAAAGCCATCCTTGATCTCTTCCTATTTTTCAATATCATGAGTTAAATGCTTTGGATTATTTTTCCAAAATATATCCCAAATTCATCTACTTTCTTAAATTTTCCCTGCTACCAACTAGTCAAACCACTGTCATCTCTGATTTCCACGATGGCAGGGGCTTCTGCACATTTACTTGCTCTGGCTTGTTCATTCCTAAACCACAGCATAGTGGCTAAGAAGAAGGCTTTGGAGTCAGGCTGTTTGGATTCTTACCATGGCTCTACCACTTACTGAGTGCAACCCCGGGCAGGTGGCATAATCGCTAGTGCTAGTTTTATATGCCTCTGCAAAGCAGGATGATACTAGTGCCCGTCTCGAAGGGATATTAGACTCTGTTAGTTAAGACTTGTGTTAGGTGTCTAGAACATGCCTGGTACTTAGTAGGCACTCAGTAAATATTAGCCAGATACCCTATCACTACTACAGTCTGTTCTCCACAAACCAAATTGTTGTCATCTGCTTAATGCACGTTATGGCTTCCATCACACTTAACATAAATTTAGGATTCCTGGTCTACGGTCCTGCATGTGATCGGGCTTCTATGTCCCTCAACCTCGTCATCAGTCTTCTCTCCCTCTCTGCCTTCCCAGCTTCCTTTCAGTTTCCTCAATGCACCAAACTCCTTGTTGTTCCCTCTGCCTGAAGTTCTTTTCCTTGCCTTTTCCGTGATTAGTTCCTTCTCATTTTTTGGTCTCAGCTCAGATTACCTCCTCAGGGTCTACCATGACACCCTGTCTAATGAAGTGCCTTCCCACCCCCCACCTTGCTAGTCTATATAATATCACCCAGTTTGTTTCATTAATAGTACATCACAGTCACATATCTTCTCTATGGATTTCTTGTTCTACTTGTTTATTAACTGTCTCTTTCCACCACCAGAATGTAAACTTCAGGACAAGGCTCTTAGAGAGTCTTGATCATCATAACATCCCTAATACCTAGAAGGCTACCTGGCACCTAACAGGAAATCAGTAAATATTTGTGGAAAGAATGGATGGTTGGATGAATGGGTGGATGGATGGATGGATGGATGGATGGATGGATGGATGGATGGATAGATAGAATTCTTGCACTTCAACTTTGGCTATTGGGGAGTGTCACATTGCATAATACTGAAGCAGAATTAGTGTAGAGCCTTGTAGACTTGTGAATTCTCACTCCAAAAAGATGCTAAAATTAGGTAAAGGAATAGAAGTTCAAATTTTCCTGTTCAAAACCTAGAATGCAAAATTGTCTAAATGGCAAGCATTATATGGTTACTGTGTTGAAGCAAGAATATTGGAAAACTAGAACCAGCTAGAATTTCTTGCCTCAAATTTTTGTGGCCTGTTTATTATGGGATGGCTTCTTTCTAACAGCTTCCTTTGTCTGTTTTTAATTTGAGCCTTCCCAGAATTGCTGCTGTTTCCTCTTGGAACAAACATAGGTAGAAAATTTTAGAAAGAAACGAGCTTGCATTGGTGAAAAAAAAACAAGGACTTTAGAGTCAGGCAAACCTGAGTTTGAATCTTGAGTCAGTTACTTAGTAGCTGTGTGACTGTGGAATCCTTAACGTCTCTGAGCCTCAGTTGTTCCACCTATAAAATAAGATATTAAAAATTAGTGCTATGTGATAGCTACTTAATAAATATCACTTTTCTTATTTTACAGGCATCTTTCAGTGCGTTTGAATGGTTTGTTGTAAGAATTTCACAGGGTTCAGATTAACCATGAGTTTAGGCTGTGACATTTTATGTCTCCATCAGACTGTCTTGAGAAATGTCAGTATCTGAAGCAGGAAGAATACGAACACCTATGCCAGTGTTTGGCACATGGTAGATAATTAATTATTTGTTGAATGGTTGAATAAGTGGTCTGTCAATGCTTCGGTTATTCATGAGAATCAACTAGATTTCCCTATGGTTTAAAGTAATGTTTCCTTAGAATAGCAGTGATTTTGCCCTCCAAATTATGCAACTGAACATTGAACAACATCAAACCATAACTGAATGTTTCAAGACATTATGGCACAAAACCACGTTTTCTTCTGCCTGATGTTATTTTTAAATATGTCTTCTGGAATTGTTTATTTCAGCATTTTGGAAAACAAATGAGCTCTGAGATCTAAATTCAAAAATGAACCAGAAGTTTTAGCAGTGTTTCTTGGACTTTGAAGAAATATTTTATTTATAATCTTTAGAACCCCTTGTTTTATTCTTGTATGTAATTGGTACAAAGATGTTGAAGTAGAGACGTGGTCATCATAATTGCCACCAAAAGTTTGAGGACACTGGTTGGTAGGCACTTCAGTTCAATATCAAGAAATTATGTGATACACACACACACACACACACACACATGCACACTTTGGACAATCTTAATATTTTAAAATGTGGATTTTAAGTGTATATACATACAAAAGCATATATATATATTGACTTTGCAAAAACTATTCATTACTTTCAAACTTTAATCAAAAAAGCATTGCAAAGTAATGTAGAAAGGATAGATTTCCTAAACCTTTTAAAAATAATAATAAAGTTAGTATCTAACCTCACACTGCATTTTAAAATGAATTCCAGATGGATTAAATTTATTTATTTATGTTTTTTTAGATTTTGTCTATTCATTTGAGAGAGGGAAAGACAGAGACAGAGCACAAGCAGGGGGAGCAGCTGGCAAGAGGGAGAGGGAGAAACAGACTCCCTACTGAGCTGGGAGCCTGATGTGGGGCTCCATCTCCAGGATCTGGAGATCATGACCTGAGCCAAAGGCAGACGCTTAACCATTTGAGCCACCCAGGCGCCTGAGATGGATTAAATTTATATGAAGAGTGAAACTATAAGTATCTAGAAGAAAGTATAAGTAAATATTTAATTGATTTTGGAGTGAAGGATAGTCTAAGTATTAAAACATTGGAAGAAATCACAGAGGAAAATATGGAGAGATTTGACAACTAGAAATAGAAAAAGGTTTAAATGTCAAAACATAAATTAAAAATTAATAACAAACTCAGTGAACTATAATGCTTTTCATGTAAAAGGATTTCTTACAGATCGATAAGAAATCCTTAACATCTTAGTAAAAAAGTTGTCAAACTAACAATTCATAGAATAAGTAAAAAAGACCAGCAAACATATGAAAGACATTAAGCCTCACTGATAATTAAATATGTACAAACTAAAAAATCAAAAATACTTTTTTTATTATTAACTTGGCAAAAATGCAAACAAATAGTATTCAGTATTGGCAGGACTTTTGTAAGTGGGATACTCTCATTCAATAATAAGAATTTAAGTTGTCCCAAACTTTTTTGAAGGCTTAGTAATTTCACTTTGGATATACATTCTATGAGATAATAAAAAATTTGACCAAAGATTTATTTTTTTATTTTTTATTTTTATTTTTTGGGAGAGAGAGCTCACATGCATGTGAGCAGGGGGGAGGGGCAGTGGGAGAGGAAGAGAGAATCTTAAGCAGGCTTCACGCCATGCATGCGAGTCCAATGTGGGACCCCGAGATCATGACCTGAGCCGAAATCAAGAGTCAGACACTTAACTGACTGAGCCACCCAGGTGCCCCCAAAGATTTATTTTGTTATTAAAACAATTTCAATAATAGTGACAAAATTGGAGACACCCTAAATAACACTACAAGATGGAATTGATTTTTAAGTGATATGTTTATATCTATTTTAAATAAGAACTCATTTAAAATAATGTTTTTTGAGAAATTAAATAAAACATTTTGAACCTTTTTAAAACATACTCAAAACCAGAATATTATAATGAATCCCCATATACTGCTTATCTACTTTGTCCAGATTAAGTAATGACAAGATATTGTCATATTTGCTACATCTATTCCTTTTTTCTTTTTTTACTTTGCTGAAACATTTTAAAAAGCAAATCTCCAGACATCATGTCATTTTGTGTCTACCTACACACCTCAGCCTGCATTTCTTTAAAAACTGGACATTTTCTTACATAATCATAGTGCCATTTTCATTACTACACAATTAACATAATTCCTTGGTATGATAGAGAACATTGAAATAACCCCCGTTGTCTTGAAGGTGTTTGTTTGCTTCCTCATAGCATTTAATCCAGAGGCCAAGAAACTTTTTCTGTAAAAAACAAAATAGTAAATATTTATGACTTTGCTAGCCAAATGATCTGTCTCACAATTATTCAACTCTGCCATTGTAGCTTGAAAGCCACAGTAGACACTATCTAAAGGATTCAGCATGGCTGTGTTCCAGTAACATTCTATTTACAAAAGCGGGCAGCAAGCAGAATTTGCCTACAGCTTGCAGCTTGCCAGCTCCTGATTTGACTCATTACTCTCTGTTCTCCATATATTTTATAAGATGGACATTAGCTCTAAAGCTTGGTTAGACGCAGGGGAAATTTTTATGGCAAGAATACTTCATGGGGAATGCTGTGTGTTTCATCTGCCATCCCATCCGAAGGTACCCAATGTCTGTTATCCCACCATTGGTGATGCTGAGAATAGGTGCAGATGGGTAAGGCCTGATTCCTTCACTGTAAATTCTCTATCAGACTATTGTCTAATGGTTTCATCCATTATGTGTGTTATCTAAATCAATTATTTCATTAGAAGTAATTACAAAATAACTTTCTGTTTCTATTACTCCATCTATTTTCATTAACCAGATGCTTCTGTATGGAAGAACTTTGTGACATCAGTGAGGGGTTTCAGTTATACTGAAATATAGTTTGTATAGGAATGGTTTTTCAATTAGGATTTATACTAGTTCTTTCTTTCCTTTTAATTGCCAAATTTAAATACAAAGAATTGGTCCCTGGGTCGCTGCCAATAATTTCCAGGGGGTTGGGATTCTTTTAGGTAGAAAGGGTCTTTCTTTCCTTCTATAGTTTTATTTTTTTGGATGACCATGAGCTCACAGATTTTTTTTTTTTTTTTGTATATTCAATGGGTATCAGTCAGTTGCATTAATTATTTGTTCTTTCTGATGCTCAAATTATTCCATCTTTGGCCAACGTGGGCCCTTTTGTATTGGCTCCTGTCAGTGTTTAATAGCTTCTTTCTTTATAGCCTAACAAGTTCCAGGGGAAAGTGCTCAGTAACAGAGTAATGAAACTGAATATACTATATGTTGAAACAAAGCACAAAGCAAGTGAGCAAGTAAACCATATGCATAATTAAAAGATCAACAAGAAATAAGCCAGATTGTTCACTATTTTTTCTGGGTACTACAGTTATAAGAAACCATTATCCGTTTATTTTCTCTCTCCTTCTTTATACTCTTCTGCACTCTATCTAGATCCTATGCATTAAGAATTACTAATTTGATAATGCCAAAGATTAAGTTAAAATTTTAACAACCCCAACAGATTTCCTTTAACTTAAGCAAGTTCCTTTAATGCATTTAAAATAAGATACAAATTATTTTAAAAGATACTTAGACACACCTTTTTTTCAGAATTGTAAGTAGAGTAATTGTCCAATTATTAATTATATCCCATATTCTCAAAGAGCTTGTAACATAAAGAGAGAGGAAAAACAGATTAAAAAACACTTTTTAACAACCTCCAGGCTGCAAAATTATAATAGATGCCAGTTTCTCTCATCTGCCCTTGCAGACCTTAACCTTTTTTTTTCCTTAACAACAATTAGGAAACTATTTAGTAGGTACATTTCTTATAGCACTTTAGATGGGCCACAACTTCTGGGACTTCCTGCATCTGTGAGTATTCTTTCTCTATCCTTCATCCTATGTGTTGACAGATTCAAAGCAAATGAACAACAAGAACAAAATTAACCTATTGCTTAGTGTAAATCAAGGAGGAAATGTAAATTAATCTCCTTCACTATAGACGGTGATCAGAAGTAGCCTTAATAAGGGTCAGTTTTACCCGTGTTCCACCAGGGACCATCCTGGGCCCATTGAAGTGGGATTTAGAATTATTGATCCCAGAAGGAAGTCATCCTATATTTTCAGATGGATCACAATGTGTAAAACAAGAAACGTGGCCCTGTTTTATTTTATTTATTTGTTTGTTTATTTATTTATTTATATTTATTTATATTTTTTATTTTTTAAAAGATTTTATTTTATTTATTTGAGAGAGACAGAGAGAGAGAGAGAGAGAGATCACAAGCAGGGGGAGGGGCAGAGGGAGAAGAAGACTGCCCCCTGAGCAGGGCCTCAAGATCATAACCTGAGCCCAAGGCAGATGCTTAACCAACTGAGCCACCAAGGCGCCCCTGTTTTATGTTTTTTTTAATGAAGTTATACTTACCATGAATAACGAAGAACTGTAGAAGCTCCATTATGTAAGCGCTGAGGGAGGGAGGGAGGGTGTGTGTGTGTATTTTAAAAGAAAAACTCCTCCCTCTCCAGAGACTGACAGTCTTCCTCATGCTCTTCCTAAAGCCTTGCAGCAAAAGTTCCCTCTGCCAAAACCAGGCTGAAACGTTCTTGTTTTTCTCAGGCATTTTTCTGGAAATGTGAAACACTCCACACTTTTTTGGGTAGATCATTCAGGATTTCTGTCATTTCCTGCCCTGAAATAGTTTCCCCATGGTGTCGTATTAGAATTTTTTGTCATTGATCATTTCTTTATACTAACATAATTAATAAAAGCCATAATTATAAATCTATGGATTCCACAGGACAAATTCAGCTAGTAGCAGCAGGAAACGGAAGGCATACTCAAAGGGTTGAACCGAAGTGGGTTTAATAAATGAATCTGTTCAATATGTGCTTGATCCACATGTACTTGAGCACATCGTAAGATTCGACATGAATAACCAAGGAGCATCAACTTGACTTTAGTTTTCTTAGAATCCTGGAGTAAATGTGAAGGAAAAATATTTTACATAGAATTTTGGGAAGGAGTATTACTTTCATCTGGACTAGCAGTCTGCTTCCAACTGTGACCATGAAGTTAAAAAAGAGGAGGAGAAGAGAAGGGAAGGGGAGGGAAAAGGGAAAAGGAGCCTTAAACAAGACTTGTTGAAAAAAATGCCCACTTCTTCAGTGCTGCACAGAGGAAAAAACCTCAGGTGTGGCCGGTTACCAGATGACTTCCTGGTACATGAACCTTTGTTGCCTTTGCTCGGGTCTTACTTTGCATAACTTAAAGTTTGTTCTCTCTAGTAGGAAAATCAATGGCCCTGCCCTTTCCAAACTAGATACCTTTGTTAGTGTTGATCTCTTCAGACAAAACAGGTGAATACCCCAAACTTCTCTGACAACTCACCGATTTTCTTGAGTATGGCTTTGCCTTAACAGGCTTGCGGGTTTATAGGAACTGTGCATTGTAGGTGATATTTACCCAGCTCCTTTTGCTGATTTATAAGCTCCATCGGTATGGGCCTGGGTATAATGCCTGTGGGCTGGTTCAGTGCCAAGACGTAGTTTAACCAATGAAAGATCATGTCTGTATTCCCATTGTTTCTCCCTCAATATGAAGCGCAATACTAGAGATGTTGGGTGGACACCAGTTTACGTAGTGATTCAGATGCTGTAGCAGGTACCGAAAGTTAAAGATTTATTTAGGTCTTCACCTTCTCAATCCCTTCCCCTGGAGATATTAGCTGTAAATATTGATGACTTGTGAAGCACACATTCCAGGTAAAAAAACAATTGCTGCTGCCTTCCCTAAACTGCCCCATTCTAAATAATTTCAGGTCCCATTTTTTTTTTTTAGATTTTATTTTATTTATTTGACAGAAAGAAAGACAGCCAGCAAGAGAGGGAACACAAGCAGGGGGAGTGGGAGAGGAAGAAGCAGGCTTCCAGCAGAGGAGCCTGATGCGGGGCTTGATCCCAGGACCCGGTGGACCACGCCCTGAACCAAAGGCAGATGCTTAATGACTGAGCCACCCAGGCGCCCCTCAGGTCCTAGTTTTTAACCAGACCCTAGCGCTTAATCCTTGACATTATTAGTACTGAAAACATGGTTTATACATATTCCTTCTCATTTAACTCTGGCAAAATGATAATAGAACCAACAAAGCACATTTGCTTTCTATTTACTTAAATTATAATCTTGACAGTGTTTCTCAGTATTGGAAATTGTTTGATTTTGTCCCCATGGGTCTGAGTGTTTTCAAGAAAAATTGCTTTTTAGGTTAGAGACTCTGAAGCACATACTTTTATTTATTTGGGCCATCTCTCCTTCAAAAGAAGTGATTTATGGAAGTGACTCATAAGGAAATAATTTTAAAGGCAATGGATAATTTTGAATGATTAGACCTCATTTGCTTGGGTTTATCTGCTTTGGGATCGGAATCAAGAAGGTGGACCTCCTGAGGCGATGTGCAGGCCTGTTGAGCCTTGTAAGAGTGCTGGAATCTGTCTGAGTAATTAGCAGCTTTGCAGCTTGAGAGGGGAGCTGGGCTTTCTTTGGGTTGTAGCATGGGACATGCAAATGTCACAGAAAGGCAGGGACAATAAGCAATGAAAGAGCTGAGCAGTTGCAGCCAGGAGGGGCTCGGCACCCTCCTTCACGGCCAAAGTTTCTGCCGGAATTTGGTAAGAACAGGGTACTCGTAAGAGAGCAAAACTACTTGCTTCCAGAAATGGACCGTTGAGGTCCTGTGGATACTAATATGTCCAACAGTCAAAAAAAAAAAAAAAAAAAAAAAAAGAATATTCAGAGAAATGAATTATTTTACCAGTGCCAAGGTCACTTTGTTCCAGAAACTGGGGCTATTTCATAATAGAATCTGAAATAAAAGCCAAAAATGAAGGAATGGCCATGATTTTTTTAGATGGATTCTAGTCATCTTTATTCAGGCAACCAATATATTTTTTTCATGCCTGTTTCTATCTTTATTAAAGCTGTGGAGTTTAAAGCTGTGGAGTTTAAGGGGACGCCTGGGTGGCTCAGTCGTTGAAGCATCTGCCTTCCGCTCAGGGTGTGATCCCAGGGTCCTGGGATCGAGCCCCACATCAGGCTCCTCCGCTGAGAGCCTGCTTCTTCCTCTCCCACTCCCCCTGTTGTGTTTCCTCTCTCTCTGGCTGTCTCTCTCTCTGTCAAATAAATAAATAAAATCTTAAAAAAAAAAAAAAGCTGTGGCGCTTAAGGGAGCCTTTCGCAGATGGCAAATGATTTTTGTTGTTTTACTATTTATAAAAATGTAATACTCCTGAAAGTTATTAGTATTGAAAGTCTCTATTCGGTTTTTGTTTTTTGGTTTTTTTTTTTTTTTTTGGTCTAATGAGTTACTTAAGTAGCTCTGCCATCAAAATATTTCTGTATAATAAGGAATTATTTAGTAATGAATATATACCACATTGGGAGGAGATATATTTTTAAGTAATATTGATTTACTTTAAATTCCCGTACAATTCTCTTCACCAAAGTATAAATGAATTAACCAACCCTCATGAATATTTAATAAATCTGGAAAGCATTTATAGGAGTCAGCAGTATGACTTTCCTGTTTGCCTCATAAGCATCTAGGCAGGTCACTTCATATCATGCATATTCGCTTATAATAATAATCATAGTAATAACCTATAACTTGAAAGTTAAGGGGATATTTCTAATTTGAATATCATTTTCACTTTACCAGTTTATCCCAGACAGCAAGGTGCTGGATTGATATATTTTGGGGTGGGTATGTATGCTAATAATACAGGATAGGTAATTTAAAAAAAAACAAAAACTTTTTTCTGCTCCCTTGAACTCCAAAAGCCAGATCTCTTGCCTATTAAACTCTGTTAACCAGTTGATAGGCCAAGTGATCGAAAACTGGGTGTGGTCAATAATATGCAAGTAACTTTTTTTTCCCTAACACAGACAACTCTGAAGAGTTCACAGTAATGCCCCCAAGTTGTTGTGGGGAACTTTTTATTACTTAACTGCGTCAAAAAATCTATGGACAGTTTTTGACCCAAAAGTATACTACCAAAAGTGTTAAAATGAACAAATCTTTAAGCATTTGCAATGTGAAAGTTACAGAAATATTTGTGGTCCAAAAAGCTTAGAAGGTTTTGCCTTAAGATATGTTCCATGATAGCTGCTATTTTCTTTGTTAACAAAATTGGCCAAAATATGGAAAATAAAAGGAGAGTCATCCTCAGGCATCAGCCCAGGTCTCATAAACAGAGTACGTGCGCACGGCTTCTCTTTGCCATCGATTTCCTCCTCCTCATTAAACACTTATTGATTCCTGTCTTCCAGATGATACAGGCTGTCCCAGCAGCCAGTCAGTGTCTCCTGTGAAGACGCCCTCAGATACTGGAAACAGCCCTGTTGGCTTTTGCCCTGGAAGTGATGAAGACTTTTCCAGAAAGAAATGCACAGTTGGAATGGTTGGTGAAGGAAGCATCCAGTCATCTCGATATAAGAAGGAACCAAAGTCAGGCCTTGTAAAGCCAGGTAAACACACTTACTCTTCGTGTTTTTCTCAGAATGATAAGATGAGTGATTTCACATTTGAAATGAAACACCTGTATATCAGGACAGGGGGTACGGTACTGACACTGTATCAGTACCCAGAAACATCTCCCTTTTTTTAAGGAGGTAAGGCAGAGAGTGGAATATTTTCTGTATTGATTGTTAATAATTGAGTAAGTATAGGGACGTGTGTGCATTATAGAGACATAGAAGAAGGAGCAAAGTTGGAGACATGTAAACTGGATGGTCTAACAGACATTTAAACTATGTAATTCTAGCATAAATTTTACTAAGAAATTACTTGGTACCGTCTAAAGTATGCACAGACTATGAAAAGAACGGGTTATCTTGATGGAAATCTATAGGGCTGGGCAAACTGACTAACCTAGTTATTTTATTTGCTTTTAAAGAATTAACTATGAGTACGATGTCATATGTATACATGTCGATGTTCAACAGTTACAAAATATGAGATGAAATGGAGATTTTTATTGCAATGGATAAGATACCATGAACACCAGAAAAGGTCAATTCTCAGAATTTGCAATATATAAATAAATGTTTTATATCCCAGAACTATATGCAGTGTATGAACAAGTATCATTCTAATAAAACTAAAGTTATAACTTTAAAGTAAAAAGCCCTGAGCATTGGCATTGAAAGACAGCCTGTATATTGCATTATTTTCTCCAACACCCACAGGTAATTCTGTACATATTTATGAGCCTGAAAAGACAGATTACTGACTTGCATGAGTCCTCATCCCTTACGTTTGTCTTCTCATTTTTGTTTGGTGGTGGCATTATTGTGCAAGGACTTATTGACAGGTTTTTTCAGTGGAGCCAAGGCTTGGTCCCATGTCCTCTTCCATCTCTGTCTGCTTTTGTTCTTTCTGAATAATTGATTTGCACAGCGTATCTTAATGGATTATTCTTCATCTTGCGTTTGGTCAACCAAAGACAGTATTGTCTAGTCTCAGGGTAAAACTTAAATGGTGTGAAAAAGAAATCTCCTCTTTCCAAGGCTCTTGATAAATGGTAGTCATGATGAATTTGTGAACAGTCCTTTACTTTGAAATAATATGAAAAAGAAAGAGAATGATACACAGGGGAGAAGACAGCATATAAAAGAGAAAAATGGTTATTGTAAAAAGGGTGTTGGATACCTTCAATACTTAAGACAGAGACAGTGAGTTTAAGAATGTCATGTGATTAGAGCCAACAAATAAACCATTACCTTGTGTACCGAAGGATGAGAACTGCCTCCCTCCCTCCTCCAGCTCAGTGGTTCTTTTTAAATTGAGATACAATTCACATACCATAAAATCCACCCTTTTAAAGTATACAATTCACTGGTTTGTAGTATATTCAAAAGGTAATGTAAACATCAGCACTATCCAATTTCAGAACATTTTTATCATCCGCCAAAAGAAACCCCCTGCCCACTGGCCCCTGTCCACTCTCCTTCCCCCCAGCCCCTGGCAACCACTAACCTGCTGTGTCCCTGTGGACCTGCCCATTCTGGACATCCTATAAACATGTAATCACATAGTGTGTGACCTTCCGTGTTTGGCTTCTTTCACTTAGCATAATGTTTTCAGAGTTCATCAATGTAGCATGCATTAGAATTTCATTCATTTTTATGGCTCAATAATATTTCATTGTATGGCCATACCACACATTAAAATGGACTTTTTTTTTTTTCGAGCAATTTTAGGTTTACAGGAAAACTGAATGGAGAGTACAGAGAGTTCTCACATACCTCTCCACCACTGCCACTCCTTGTCTTAGTGTGGTTATACACCCCCATTTTGTTTATCCACTCACAGATCATGGACATTTGTGTTGTTTCTGCTTCTTGGACATTTGTGCTGTTTCTGCTTCTTGGCTCTTATGAATAATGATGCTATGAGCAACCATGGAAAAGTTTTTTGTGAATATGCTCTCAGTTCTCTTGGATATGTGCCTAGGAAAGAGATTGCTGAGTCATATGGTAGCCACGTTGAACTCTTTGAGGAACTGCCAAACTTTTCCAAAATGACTGCACCATTTTACATTCCCACCAGCAATGTATGAAGGTTCCACTTTCTCCACATCCTTGTTGATGGCTGTTATTGTCTTTTTTATTGTGCTTATTCTCCTGAGTGTGAAGTGGTATTTCGTAGTGCATTTGATTTACATTTCCTCGAGGGCTGATGACAATGAGCTTCCTTTTGTGTGCTTATGGGCCATTTGTACTTGTTCTTTGGAAAAATCTTCTCAATTCTCTTTTAACCGGAGAGTACTCATCCGTAGAAGCTGTTTCTCTAACATATGGGATGTAAGTTTCAGAGCAGGAACCTTGTCATCCTCTTTTTCTATTCCTAACGCACAGAGTCCGGTGCATCGTGGGGGCTCGACAGCAAAGGTAGGCTATGGGATTGAAAAGATGAAATGGTGCAGGAAAGAATGTCGGCTTCATGAATTTCAAAGAAAAAGTGATTTCACTGTGCAGGTATTGTCAGATTTGAATGCAACTTAAAATTATTTCATTTTGGTTTCCAATCCCCTCCCACCTCCCGCCTTATTTCAAAAACATTTTACAGTGGTGACAGTGCAAGGAAACAGGGACACAGGAGACAGGTATGGTCCAACAAGAACAAACTAAGATTAAATGGGAGTTAAGACTATCATTGCCCTTCCTTGTTTCAGTAATCATAATAAGAATAATCATATGTTAACCTAAGACTTAAAACCCTATGTGTGTGTGCAGAATTCACACGGGGCAAGTCCTTAATCCTACAGTAAGTACTCAACTTGCTCTAAGGATCAGCCACTTGTCTTGCTGAGAATGTTTAAGACCTTAGGTCATTCCTGAAGAAAATGTAGACAAAAAAAGAAAAAAAAAATGGAAGGAGGGAGGGAGGAAAGATGGAAGAAAGAAGGAAGGAAGAATGGAAAAATGGAAGAAAACGAGAACATTTCTTCATGTTGCTTTAATTCATGGATCCTTTGAGAATCATGAAGGCCGTGAACCCATACTCCGGAAAAATACCCATATGCACAAAATATCACTTACCATGTCTGAGGTTTCTTGGACCTCCTTTATTAGAAATCATGAATCCTAACTTAATGACCCTTGCCTAGAGGTGAAGCCCGAAACACCACTTTTGTCAAATACCAACTTTTGTCACCAGAATTCTGATTTCCTTGCTCATAGGCATACGTATCACCGAAGCAGTCTTTACCTTGTGGTGTTTTTATTTATTTGCATTTAACCAAGGTCAAAGGGACCCCTAAAGCTTCTTTCTTAGGTGCCTCAAATTCCTAATGTCATCAATGAAAAAGTTGCTCGAGCTTTTGGGGGAGGCCCAATTCTGCATAGTAAGCTCTTTGTAGGAAAATCTGCACGGTGACCTACAGTTCTCTGAACTTTCGGCAGAATAAAGCTGTCAGTCTCATGAATATGAAGAGAGGAAATCCTGGAAACAAGGCCTCTGGATGACTCTACAGTTTATAAAATGCAGAGACATCATCTGCTAAATCACAAGAAGATACTGCTCTCGGGTTAAAGTGTTCTCCCTCCTCCCCAGCCCCAAGTGACCGGCTCCCCTCAGCCCAAACCCATCTTCAGCTCTCGAAGTGTGCTCTACTTTTTTAAAATAAATCAACTCATTAGAACCAATACCAGTTTATTAAAATAGCAAGCAATTAGTGCCTCTCGTATGGACGTTCTGGGCCTCTTTTACATTAAATAACCCAAGCCCATTTAATTTTAGGTCCGTTGTTCTAGATTCTGGAAAACTGCTCTTCACCTCAAAAAGGAGTTCTTGAAATGCCCCTTTAGTCATTCAGATAAAGAGCTAAGAATGCTCACCGAGTATCTGATGCAGAAGGAGAAGGGAAATCTGTCACAGGATGCTGGGGAAAGCTTAGAAAGGTGAGCTGAGCGAGCCTGCCCCTTGCCAACTGGGCACCGTGGCACACCCAGCATGACGGCCCTTCCTTCCTCAGGCAGGGCTTGCTCAGGAACTTCTTGGAAGCAGTGAGCCTTCTGTCATGTTGGCTTCCATCACTTAATGCCTATGCAGTTTTAATTAAAAATTGCCACCAAAGAGCAAAAGAAAACATCCCTCCAGTCCAGCTGGATAATGGCTTTGCATTTTCATGGTTTCCTTTTACCTACAAGTCAATTCAGCAAACACTCAAGATTGAATTTCCAGAGCCTAATACTGCACCCGTCATAAAGTAGGTGTCTGATAAATACTTAAATGAGAAACACAGTGTACACTCTGTGCAGGGAATTACATTTGGCATGGGAAGAGCATCAGGGAGACAGGGCAAAGAAGACCTCAGTGTCATCCCTGCGTTTAGGGAGCTTATAACTGTAGGCAGAGTACCTTGTGATAATCTGGCCTGTGGTCCGATCAGAAGGAAAGGAGCGAAGGCATTCCATCCGGGAGCTCTGAGGAGTCTGCAGACAGGGCAGGGCGAGCAGGGCAACCCTGCTCCCAGGGGCTCCTCTCAAGTCTGATCTGCAGTCTTTCTGACATTCCCACCCAGAACAGCATTGCATTACTGCTCCAGTACATTAAATGACCTTCCTGGGCCTCCTTTAACACATGTTTACTACTTGGTGTAGCTTAGTCCAAGGAAGAAAAAGATCTGGTGTCATTACTTTACAAAAACAAATACTAAATCCTTCTCCACAAGGCTTGATGTAGAGCTGGGGAAACAATTACACGATTTAAAGAAATAATCAGAAGACAAGAAAGGGAGAAAAAAACACCAGCTAATCGAGGAGATAGATAAAGAGCAAATGGTTAGGGTCACTGTAATTTAAAAGAAATCCACGTTTAGAAACTGAAACGTTGAAATCTGCATTTGAAAGATGTCACTGTGTGCCATCAGCATTCAAACCAAGGTAGTATTCCCTGGTCATCTGACTCCACCGATCTATGGAAATTGGAGACCTGGCCAGGTGAACTGTAATAACCTCACAACAATAACAGAGGCCTGGTTACTTTAAAAAGACTATTTCCCACATTCAGAGGCATATGCTAGAAAACTCAGAAGGCACCAACTAGGTTGGCGATTAATCGACACTGGTTCCCATCGTAGATAGAGGCTCTTTCTTTCTCCCACGGCGGATCGCTACAGATGTTCCTGCGCTTATCACCAGTATGCTTTCGCTTCCAAGTTCGTCCAGTGAGATAAAAGAGAGCTAGACAACTTACCTGGGAGAAGCCGTTCTTAAAATAACGTGAGCTACCGAGAGCGGAGTTACTGCTTCTTCCCCAGCTTACTCAACTCAGCTTGTCCTTGGGGAAAAGAATGTGTGTCGGGGTTGGGAGCCCTTTCTAACCACCAGCTTCTATGTCCAACATACTAGGTTCAAATCTTCATGCTGCCACTTTATAACCATGCGTTCTTCAGGTGCTTGTTATCTTCCTGAAACCTCATAGGCAGCATCTGTAAAATGGGTTGTTTGGAAGATCAAATAGACTAAGGAATGTAAAGTGCCCATTGTTAAACCTGCCACAAAATAATTCTTCAGTAAATGTTCATAGTGGTCATTTGTAGCTCCTAAAATATACGTCACAAATTCCATGCACTTTCTTTACAAGAAAACCCTTTAAAACTCTCATACAGAACCTGTGGCTGTTTGGAACAGCATTCTAGCATGTCCTGGGCTCCCAGATCCCATAAAATGGGAGCAGTGTTTGCTCCAGGAGGACACTCTGAAGACAGTACGAAGTGATAGCTGATGCCTTGACAACGAGGAGATGGGAAAATATGAATGAACAGACAGAAGACCGCTAAAAAGCACAGTGGCCTCTTAAGTGTTTAAGTGCTTTGTAGCGCTTTGTGGAGTAATTAATGTTCTAGAAACAGACTGAGTCATTGTGATGATGGACTCAGCAGAAAATGATGTGTCTGAGGGCAGAAAAATGTCTCAAGTGTTTTAGAAATATTTTCATAGAGTGGAAAAAATTAAAATTTTAGTGCTAAAAGATTTTGGCTCTATGGAAACTTCCAGTCTTCTTGGCAAGGTGTTATTTTTCTAATAGCTTATAGTTACAAAGTTCTTATAGCAGCAAAGCCCAGGCTCAAATAAAGGCTGTAATCTATTTTAGATACTGAAAACCTTATGAAAATATCTGGAAGGGTATATTAGATGTAACTGTGGGGCTTGGATAACTCTCTGAAATTGGATTTTAAAATTTTTTAGCTAGAGGCCACTGGCTGGCTCATTCGATAGAGCATGCAACTCTTGATCCCAGGGTTGTGAGTTCAAGTCCCACGTTGGCTGTAGAGATTACTTAGAAAAATAAAATCTTTTTTTTTTTTAAATTTTTAGCAAACATTTATGGAACACTGACTGTCCCCAGCAAAAGTCCAAGCATGTTACTCTTTAATCCTAACATCCATGGGAGAAAAGGGTATTGTTGTTCCCTGTGTTACAGATGGAGAAACTGAGGCACAGAGAAGTTAAGTAACTTATTCAAGGTGGCACAGCTTATAAGTAGATTTCAAACAGAGCTACTACTCTTAACCAGTGCACTGGTTGTAAGATCTGCCTTCAAATGAATAATTTTAATTACAATAAGGGAGTGTGACAATTGAGAAAGATGTGTTGAATATGACAAATTATTTTTCTTTAATGTCTGTAGAGCCCTAAAAATTCTTACTAATCTTCATAAATTAGCTGATACAGTCCCTCTGTAGGTGGTGCTCCTGTTGCTGATAACAAAATCAATGAACTCAGTGTAACTTCAATAAAGTCCGCAGAATTGGACACAGAAGACTGTTTGGGTGGCGATCAATAAACTCTGAGGATATGAACATCAGAGGAATGTTAAGGTCTTCAGTGCTCTCCACTTAATCATACACTGGTCCTTTCCTACTTGTCAAGAAGTTTATTGTGCTGCCCTGCATATCATGAATACTTTCCTAAGCAGACATCATTAAGCTTTGTCAATTTAAACAAGAGCTTTTACTTTTCTACTGAAATGGGTCTCTGAACCTTTCTTTCACCCTGAGAGAAAGAATGCTCACCCAGGATACAGTAGAGAATGTTTTGTGGTGGACTGTTGTTCAATCTACGACTTCTCCCCCACAGAGACCAGACCACTAAAATAAAGCTTAAATGTGTTGGGGGACTGAAGTGTTTATCTTCATGGCCAGGTTACATATTTACTCTGTGCCTTTCTCCCTTCTGTGCTTTTGATGGTGCACCCCATCAACATAATGGTGCCAAATGGTCCATTAATGGTTTTCCCCTAAGAATTAGTGAATTATAATCCTCTTCTTTCCAGAGGTGAGTGCCATCCAAATCCTGGGTCTGCTAGGATTTATTGCATGTATGGGTTCTAGCCACTGGTTTGGGGGCCTGCCAGATGCTTCCTAAGTGCTCTAACGTGTTGAGAACGAAGCATTGTTGGTCTCCCATACATGGCAGACATTCCAGCAGACCACACACCCACCGTGAAACATATTTATCGACTGCCAACATAAGAGAAATAAACCTAGAAACTTATTTTATACATAAACTTGGAAACCAAGAGTTATAAATCATGTAGATATATGCTTCAGATTGGACCTTCTTTTTGTACTAATTGAGGTGAGTTTATTGAAGAGCGTGTCTGCATGAGTGGGCATGATTAAGGGGATCCAACAGGGCATGGTGAAATGTTTGGCCCCCGCAGCAGCTTGGAGCGATTCCCACACCCAAAGGGCCGAGGGGAGGGTAGAGTTGCCCAGAGCCCAGAGGAAGAGAACTCTGAGGCCACATGTGAAGCAGCTGTGCACTTTGGTGGAGGAATGAAGCCCCGGACCGGAAAAGAGCCAGAAGGGTAAATACCCTGATCTCGTTGTCGTCTTCGCTGGTATAATTTGTTGTGTGGTGTTTTGGTGCACAGCAGGGTTATTGACAAAAAGTTCTGTGTTGAACCACATAGTATGTTTGGGTAATTCCCTGCGTCAACATTTTCTACCCCCTAAGCTTGTATCTGATAGCAGCCAAGGATGCAGGTTGTGGTTAACCTAGGTAACGCTTTAGGAACCTGGCAGCAGTGGGCTTATACTTGGATGCATGGACTAGAATGTTTATGGCTTTGCAGAAAGGTGATGTCGGAGTCTAAGGAAAGGAAAGGAAGGAAACCCTCACTTTATCACATATAAGAGGTTTGTGCTACGCTTAGGTTTGAATCCTGGCTGTACATTGACTAGCTTTCATTCATTCATTCATTCATTCATTCATTCAACTAACAGTTATTAAGCATTTACTCTGTGCTGACACTGTCGCTGTAGGCATTAAGGATAGAGGGAAGAAATAGACAAGATACCTGTTTTCATGGAGTCTGCCTTTAACACGGGGAGACGGCTGATACACAAGCAGACAAACAAGAGGAGTTCAGATAGTGACAAGCAAAGCAAGGTAATTCTACATAGACAGTCCTAGGGATGAGGCAAGGGAGTGTCTGGGGCGATGGCGTTTGAGCTGAGAACTTAGCCATATTCCTTCATGTTTCGGGAGAGTTGAAGGGCGGGTAGGGCAGTGAGTTAGGAAGGTAAAGAGCCGTAGCAGGTGAGGTCTGTATTGTTCAAGTACTGGAAAGCCACTGGAGGGTTTTTAAGAAGACATAATTTAAGATAAATATTTGAGATCCTTCTGGCTACTCCGTGGAGCTTGGATTATCAAGAGGTGAAACAGGAAGCAGGTCCACTGCCCTCAGATGGCTTAGCCTAGGAAAGAATCAGCGGAAACAGAGAAAAGTATTGGGATACAGTGTATATGACCGCATATAATGTCACCCCATTTCCCTAATGAGAATAAAAAAGTGTTATGTCATTTGCTAGCTCGAGTAAATCTTTGGAGATCTAGATGAAATCGTATCTGATGGTTTTTTAAATTTGTTATCTTAGTTAAATGTTCTTATTTATACTATATTATTCATTTAGAAACATTGATTTTTTTTAAATATTTGAGAGAAAGAGAGAGAGCGCGAGTGGAGGGAGAAGGGGCAGAGGGAAAGGAGAGGATCCCATGCAGACTCCCCAAGTGCAGAGCCCAATTGCGGGGCTCCATCCCACACCTGTATCAGGTCCTGAGCCAAAATCAAGAGTCGGATGCTTAACTGACTGAGCCACCCAGGCGCCCCTAGAAACATTGATTTTTTTATTCAAGGTTAATATAAAATTTTCTGTTCAGTTGTTCTTATCCATAGAGCTGCTTTTCAACTCATCTGACTTTTCTAGAGCACATCATTTTCACTTTCATCCAATTTGTTTGATATGAAACAATTTTGAATCCATGTCTGGTGCTGTCGTTGGACATTTTTTTAAGCCTACAAGTATTGTGAGGGTATCAGTTAAGTTACTGTAAAAAAAAAAAAAAAAAAGACTCTAAAATACAGAGGTTAAAACCAGACAGAAGTTTGTTTCTTGCTAAACAAAACCTAGGTATTTGGGTGACCCAGGCTGGTAGGCAGCTATGTGAGGTTGGCTGTCATCCACCAGGCAGCAGGAAGGGGGAAAGGGACCAAGGGCCACTCAGTCATTTTAAGGTGGACACGGAAGTCATTTGCAATTATATCCCAGGACATTTAGTCAAATAGGCACCTGTTATGGAGGAAGAAGGGGAGGATGAAGGTAGACATTGGAGGTTAACCTACAGGTTGTCACAACATCTGCTGGACAGCAAGGGGGCAGCTGATTTTCTGTTTTCCTGTAGATCTGTAAGCATATCCTTCACTATCCAAAGCTACTTGGTTCTTGAGTTCAGTTAGCAAGGGATATGGGTTTTTGTGATCTGTCCGATTTAACCATTGACTACATTGCTATTTAAAGTGTTCTTTTAAAGGCTGGAAGAGTCTGAGGAATTACAAAATCTGTTTTTTTTTAATTTCTTGGCCTCCTTCATTTTAAACAATCGCATCAGTTGACCTCCAAAGGCAGCCCAAACTAGCACAGATTGAGATTGATTCAGACTGATGTGCCTTTTCAAATGGCACTTTTTATTCAAAGAAGGTAATTATGAGCAAGAGCTCTGTAATAAGAGGCTTTGGAAAGACTCTAATATATGGGGTTTCTTCTTTTCTGAGAGGTGATTGTGGGAGGAGGGTTACATCACCTTATATTTAGACACTGAATAGGGTGGACCAGGCCACCTGCAGAGCTGTGGGGGAAGGGAAGTTAGTGGGCAGAAGAATTTTTTTTGGAACATTAAAAAATGTCTTTTCTTTTTCTTTGTAATATGAAGGAATAGTTAATACTCAGCTTTTGCAGGTTCCTGTGAGAATCATAAAATGTGGGGTATATAACAACATATGCACACTGCACATACTCAGAGGTCACCATGCACATCATGTATCTTTGCAAAAATCATTGTTAGTACTATGTAATGATGGTGTTTGCCTGGTATACAGTAGGTGTTCAATAAATGATCACTGGCATCATTGCTATTAAATAAGAAGTGGGAAAAGTTAACAGCACAGTATTAAGGCATTTGAATGTCCACTCACCATCTCCTCTGCATTGGTCTGGTTTTATCACAGATGCCTCTTTTGTAAGAATTATTCTGATATAATAGAGGGGTTTGGTGGGAGCTTACTAAATGTGTTTACTCTAAGCAAACCCATCTGGAAGGACTATGCTGAGGGTTGTCCCAGAGAGTCTTCGGTTCCCTTTTCTCCCTTCAGAACAACAACAGATCTCTCCTGTCTCTCTCTCTCTCTCTCTCTCTCTCTCTCTCTCTCTCTCGGGAAGCACTGTGAAGTGCCTTGCATATTTAAATAGCTGGAATTCAAGGAGTACACCAAGCATTTTTTTCAAAGCTTCGCATGCTTGCCATTAAATTTAGGAATGTGTGGGGTTTTGATGTAATTTCTTCCTTACCCATTGGGATGTAATCATTGAGGCAAGACTAAGTGTTTTGCTCCAACATTGTGAGAGGATTAGCCCTGACTGTTGTGCAGGCATTTCCTCCTATTTGTCAATTTGGTATTTCTTTAAATGCTTTGTGTCCATTCATGAGGGCGATGGTTTCATTTGAAATGCTGCAGTCACCAGGGAGAAGCTCCTCTGCTCTTCCCTGATAGGCCAGCCATCCCTCTGCCTCCTGTTGCTATGGTGCCCAGCAGAGTAACTTCCTTGCCCTGCACATGGAGGAGGCTCTGTCTCCATGGATACCCCACTCTGAGACTGTACTCCACGGAGAGATGAACTGCTCACACTGTATTTCTGCACAAGACATACCCCAGCCTGTGGCGGGAGGCTGTTTGCAGAGGCAGTGTTTGCCATGAAAGTCTACGGAGCGTACCTTCTAAGTAAGTAGTATGAGTCACAGTAAGTAAATAATTATATCGAATCACAGAGGATATGCTCTTTGTGTTTGGGTGTGTGTGTGTAAAGTTAGTTGTGGCAGGCTAGAAATGTAGACTGAAAGCAAATTTTCAGCTCTGCCTCTCAGATATTCTGAATGCAGAGTCTGTAACTAAACTTTTAAACACGCACACATCTATTGTCTTAAGTACCCCTTGTCATCTGTGAGTCTGTTTGTGCAATTTGAAGCCAAAACGAGAAAAATTGACGGTGGACTTTTACATTTTAGAATGCTCATCTAACTCTGAGCATTGCATGCTGCATTTGTAAATGCAAAGCCTGGCCTTACTCAGTCGTGTGCTATGGGAATAGACGAGCACAACCACAATTAATGCTAATTGGCACCGCGCATAGTTGCAGTGGGCCTCTGTGTAGGCCGAGACGCGATGTACTTATTACCAAGAGAGAGCTTGCTCCTGTGCTCATGTCTGCCAGTTCATGGAAATTATTCAGAGCACATCTCTGACCAGTTTTAATTTACTTTTCTCACGTGGCATCCAGTAGAAATTCTGAAACTCTCCATGTTCATGGAATTGGGATATGGAAGAGTGTCCTTTTTTTTTTGTTAACTGATTTGATCTAACACTTCCTCTTTACTCTACATTCCAAGAACATACGGGTTGGGTTTGCAATTTTGTAAAACACATGAGTCATCTTAAAGCGATTTTCATCTGGTGGGCAAATGATTAATGCCTGCGGTGTTAAAATTAATTAGTAGAAACAAAGGAAGACTATACATATGGTAAGCCTAACTATAGTTCAATAGCTTTGAAATTGTGTAAAATGAAGATTTTTGGGCTATCCACGGTAGTTAGCAGCATCTAGCAGCTGTAAAAAAACACAGCACGTGTTATATGGTACAAGAGAAATTCAGTTTCAGTCACATAAAAGAGGGAGCACAGAATATTATGCTAGATTGTAAGTTTCTCTTATTTTCTGTACTTATGACCGACCATTCAGCAAAGGACAACTGTTAGTCATGCCTCAATTTTAACTGCCCAAAATGGTGAAAAGGTACCACCCTTCGAGAATGTGAAATGGACTGTGTGTGACTAGTCAGCATCTGACTTTGTCATTGAGGTCAGTCTTTAGGTCATTGCCTTAATATTTTATAAATATAATTTCCACCCTTCAGAGGAGCAACAGACAAATAAGGGGGCATGATGAACTCTTGCGATCATGGTTTTGGAGACATGGAAACAATGTTGATGATACTTATCCCAATGTTTTTCAGCCAATTGGTAGCGTAAGGCCCCATTTCCCCATCTCGATGTGTCTGTGATAAATTCTCCTGCCCATCTCTGCAAACCAGCATAATGTAGGATTTTTTCAACCTCAAAATGTGTGAATCTCCTCTCTAATACTGTTTCCTCATCTGTAGAGTGGACTAATAATAGTACATATGCCATAAAGCTGCTTTGAAAATTGCTGTCATCAGTGGCACACGGCATACAATCAGCAGTAGCTGTTGCATTACAGTTACCGCGAGCAGCATTGTCCCCGTTTTTGCGATGCTCTGTGGTCAAGGAAGGCTGTAGTTCAGAGCTTGCATAATTCTTTGGTTTGGTTCCAGGCAGCCTATCCGATTTTCTATCAAATACTTACTACTAAGAACCTAACTATGTGCTTGGTATTCTGATGGGAATTACGGCGTTCAGTGTACGTAATGATGTGCCTAACAAAATGTGAGATGTATACACTAGTTTTCTCTTTTCCAATGCGTGCCTTTCTCTTTTTGTTAAATGGCCACACATACGTATAATCAAATGTTTGCTTATTCATTTTGCTGCCGCTAATGGGTATATAGCATTCCACAGTGGAGATGTAAGATAAAAGGGACTAGGCCGTAGCATGAGTTGTTAATATTTATAATAAATTAAAAATGTGACAGTTAAAATCTAGGTTCAAAGTTTAAACTCACTTCCCTTCCTGAAAGAATTTCCGTTCAGAGTGCAGTAAATGACATATTCTGAAAAGAGACCGGTTTCATTAAGTTGAAAGTTTGGGGAGTGATGGGAGAGGAAGAGACAGGAAATGATTGATTAATCTGTACAAAAATAGGCCCCATGCTGGGATTTTTCCTTTTGCACTAATCCTGTGTGACATCTGAGCCAAAAATAAATAAATAAAGCCAATGCCCTGCGCACAGAGGCTGCTGGTGCTGGTTTTAAAAACGCCTGAGGAGTTGACCCAGATTGCATTTTGCAACTTTATTTTTATTTTTATGTCATTTTCATTTTCCATTTCTTCTCTGCCATATCCTCCCTTTCCATCTGTTTGCCCTGGAAAGAACGTGGCGTGTGGAACAAGGACTATACCAACTCACTTGAATGGAAAAAAGGGGAAGACATTTTTACGATGTGATTTAAAATGAGCTCTCTGGAGTTGGGGAACTTGGGAATCAACATATGTCCAAATAGATAGCTAACTCTATCATGCTAAACATGATTTCATGTGCAGTACCACTCAGATCATGCAGCCCGAGTACGCCTTCGGTTGTAATGCTTCAAGGCAAACAGTAAATCCGTAGCAACATCCCCACCAACATGGTGACCTTTTATCTGGGCTCTGCTGGTCTGTGACCAAAATAATGCCCCACTTTCTTTTCCATTGTTATCGGTCATCCAGTCACATGCTCTCATGATGCAGTTGGTTGAGCGTTCGGAGGCACTTGGTGCTGCAGGCGTGAGTCGTGGGCCCCGTCCTTTCCGTGGCATCTGAGGAACATTTTGAGCTGTCAGCTCTCTTTGCCGAGTCCTTTTTCAGCAGAGGGAGTTTGTGGCAGTTTCAGAGGGAGGGATGCTTCCTTGTCTTGCGGGGTAGCGACACTATTCAGGGAAACTGGATCTTCCTGAGTGTTTGGCTGCTTGTCCTCACCCCTGCGGCTGAGATAGGCAGGCTCTGCACGCCTCTGCCCGGCAGATCTGATTTCTGCGAGACTGTGGGCGGCCCTGACTGTTCTTGAGAGGTGGAGGCCGAACCTGATCCTGCCTGACATCCAATGCTTCCCCTGCAGTTCATGGAAGAAGGGAAGGATCCCGGCCACAGGCTGAGAAGCTCTGGGGCACACGGAGCAAGGGGTTAGGATCTGTAAGTGGTGCCCTTGTGTCGAACCCTGCCAAGCCTCGCGTACCAGGGACAGTAAAGCAGTTTTGTCTGTATGAAGCCGGAGCACCCTTGAATTTTGGACGGGGGTCTCCAACTTCACATCTCCACGCTTCCCTTTTCTCTTCACTGTCAGCCACCACTTAACAGAACCGAACCAGTAATGCTACTCATTGTTTTATCAACAAGGAGTTATTGATAAGCCAGGAAGTGAGTCAGGTACTGGGATGTGAGAGTAAACATGGGGCCCTGTAACAAGTGTAACATGTTTCTGGGGGAAGTGCAGAGTCCCATGAGTGCGTAGCGGAGGACCATGGAACCCAGACTTTGGGAGTCTGGAAAGCATCCCAGGGGAAGTAATGCCGTAGTGACGCTTACAAAGGGTTAAACCAAGCTCTTATTTTTATTTTTTTTTTTAAAGATTTTATTTATTTATTTGACAGAGAGAGCAAGAGAGCACAAGCAGGTGGAACAGTAGAGGGAGAGGGAGAAGTAGGCTTGCTGCCGAGCAGGGAGCTAGATTTGGGACTTGATCCCAAGACCCTGGGATCATGACCCGAACAGAAGGCAGACGCTCAACCATCTGAGCCACCCAGGCTCTTAAATGCAAAGACACTTTGGTATCTGAACTTCAGATGCCATTGCTCTTAATTTAAATACTATATACTCCCTGAGAGTTTTTTTTAAATTCTATTGTTATGGTTACCGTGTTATATTTAATAATTATTTCTTAGATGGCTCTCTCTTCTGCTGGGGTGAGAGCCTTTCTAGGACGTGGACAATGTTTTCTTCCTTTCTTTATCCTTTTATTATCTTTTATTTTAAATTCATTTTAGCTGTTTCCCCATTTCTTTTTAATATTATGTAACAAATGTGATGCATAACCAGAATATATATATATAATGCACATGTAAGCCGTTCACTATAATAATAATAAGGCAAATATTTGTGACCCACCTTCCACTTTTAGAATTACCACCCCCAAGGCTGCCTGTGTGATCTCCCAGATCCCATTCTCTGCGTCCCCCAGAGGTGACCACTATGTTGAAATATGTGTTTTATCATTTCCTTGCACTTTAAAAACAATCTTATTTACCATCTTAAGTATGTGTCCCTAAAAATATGTTGGAGCCACAAGGGTAAAATTTAAAAGTCCTGGAGCCATGTTTTCTTTGCTGTTATGTCCTCTATAATTAGCACAGTGCCTAGAACTTAGTAGGTCCTCTCTAGATGTTTGTGAATGAGTGGCTATGCCCCAGAGCCCAGAGGATATTCGTGTAGTGCTGATGTCAGGGAGACACTGGAATTCAACTTTTGTGCTTATTTCTTTTGAGCCTTGTTAGTCATGCCTCTTTGGGGTGCTTATAGATACAGTCTACAGAAATTAATTACATACTATTTTAATTGTTTGGGGATGTTTTCAAACTACCATTTCCTACTTATCATACTCTCCGCTTTCCCGCCAAGCAGTTGTTCTCCAGTGGTCCCGAAGAGAGTGGCCTCAGTATTTTTGTAATGGTCTGCTTGGCTTTTCCATTCCATTTTGGTTTTACAAAGAACATTGTGGGGTGAGGAGGAAAGGGACGGAGAGAAGAGAGAACGCCGAGTACACTCGACTTTAAAAGTTAACTTGTGGAGGGCTGGGGGTGCGGCAGAATAGCAGGGCAAGCAAAGTGTTGGCCTAGGAATGTGTGCTCCGTGCCAGATGTCACATTGAGTTGAGATCCTGGGGAAGGTTCCATTAAACAAGTCCATGGAAATTCAGAGCATAATTTGTGTGCAGAGCATAATCTAATTGTGAGTGCACTTCATTTTTTTTAAGAGCTTAAAAAACCACACAAGAATCAGTACAGAACTTTCTCAGGGTGACATTCGAAAGCATTTTGTTCAGAAGCTTGAGAGTTCAGATCGTTTTTAAATGATAAACAATGGTGTAAGGTGCAATGCTGGAGCTTGCGGCTGCAAGCTGAGCTGGTTTGCAGAATGCCTTGTCTCTCTCCCCAACCTGCACCCAGCTCTGAAAGGTCACAGTGGGAGCACTGCCTCCAGGGTGAAGTCCCCTCCCTAGGCGGGGGTGGGGTGGGGGGGGTGGGTCTCTGCTCAGCGGGGAGCCTTGGACAGCCCTCTCTGGGCGGAGTCCGGGAGCTCCCCACCTACCCTGCACCTGCTGCCCTCCAAGTCAGTCCCCTGATCCAGAATTCTCTCTGTTGTGCTGCCAGGCTTTCTCCTGGAAACATTTCCATGTGACTTTATTATCCCCTCTCCTCGATTCTCACTGTAGTTCCTTCAACACATGTCTGAATTAAAACAAACCCCTCCAGGCCCTCCATTTTTCCATTTGCTTTTGTTTCAACACTGTGCAGATGCCAGAAATGGCCAGAATTTACCTAGCTTATTTGTTCTATTTTATTGATATTCGTGCTTGCAAATAAGAGATATTTGCCTTAAAGATTGATTGCACAGTGCTAGATTAAAATCTAGCTTGATCTTGGAGCATCTCAATCCATTCTGATTAGATTATTTTTCACATAGTCCTCAGGCAATATGAGAGACATTTTTTCCTTTCATTTGACTGAGATAATTCCTGTTTGGTTTGTTTTTCCACTCTGTGCAGAAAACATACATATCCTCATTCAGTTGTTCTTTCGCTTAAGTGGCACTGCAGTCAAGCACGGAACACAGCGTGAAGGTATTTGTTAGTATTTCACTTACTTTCTGCTTTTCCTGTTTTAAATTTTCTTATATTCACCTGGAGTTTTAAATGATTTTGACCCAATGCAGCTAATTTTCCGGACCTAAGAACTAGGTTCGGAACTAGACAGGGTCCCTGCTGTCTAGGCTCTCTCCCTGTGACCGTATGACCCACCTCTTAACTGTAGTAGTCACCTGCCCTGCCTTCCAGCCTCCAGTCTGCCCTCCAGACACCGCTGCCACAATAGCCCCATAAAACGTCACTTTGTTCCTGTCACCACCCCGTTGCAAACTCCTCATGGCTCCCTCTTGCCTCCAGAGTAAGTGCCCTTAGCATGGCGTTCACATTCTTCCGCTCTCCAGGTACAGTTCACCTTTGTGGCTGCTTTATCTCATCCGATCACTGTACTCCAGCCAAACAAGGGATTCAGTATATTCTGAATGTTCCTTGTGTTTTCCTTCCTCCGTGTTTCAGTTCACACTGTCCCTTTCACCTGACGTCTGCTCCTTCTGCACCCCTGACCCTTCTTCATATCCCGCGCAGCGTTCAGGGAATCTTAAGTGGCATCTCGTCCATGACATATCCTCTCCCTGCTTCCCCTCGCAGCCGGGCTGGGAGTGTTTCTTCTTCCTCAGTGTTCCCTCAGGACCCCTCTGTCTGTTTTGCACTCATCGTGTCCCCTCATATCCTAGTTGCCCGTGTAGCTCGTCTCCTCCTGAAAGGATCTTTGAGCAGTGGACTTCTCCTTCTCCAGGCCCTCCTCCCCAGCCCCACCCCCAGGGCCTTAGCACGGGCAAGGTGTATTGCATATTCAAAACGGACTAAATTGAATGTTATCGTCTTGGTTTCCAGTTCTTAGATCTTTGGGAATTCTGATCACGAGGTACCAAGCAGAGCGGGTGAAAAAGAAAACACTCTGGAGTCAGACAAGCCAGCTCTGGTGTTCACTGGCTCGTGGCTTGGGACAAATCTCATCACACTCAGGACACAAGTGTGGACTTGTGGACACCCTGTGTGTTTTTGAGAGGAGGAATTAAACGAAATAGCAGGCATAGAGTTTTTAACACATTCTGCTTTGGGCATGTATCAGCTTGTAACATTAGTATCCGAATCTGTCCTTTGTTGTATTAGTTATCTCCTCAAGGCCTGTGGAATCCGCAGTCTGTCGTCAGCGCCATACCTTTCATGTTTTCATTTATATCATTAATAAAGTATGTTAAATAGGTTAAGGACAGGGACGGAGTCAGGTGACACATTACTGGAGATTTCCCTCGAGCTTGACAGGCGATCCATTAGGCAACATCCTCTGGGTACTGGACTGTGCCATCATCCAGTGCGCATGTCAGCCTTGTTTGTAAGACAATCCTAAGTGTTTGACGACATGCCTACCGAATTCCACGTCTGTGATTTATGTGGCAGTCTGCAATCCAAGCTCTGTCAGAAAAGGAAGGGAGAACTGTTTTTTCATACCTGGTTCTTCGTGAACTCTTGCTGGCTCCTCCTTGCCTCTACAATTTACTGCAGATCTACACCCAACTTGGAAGTTTGTGATTTTCAGAATTTATCTTTTTCTCTGCTTTGAATCACGTGTGTACTTTTTGTCCATCTCCAGCCTGCTACTTCTCTTCCTTTGAGCTCTCTCAAAAACTAGTAGGGTTATTTCCGCAGTCAAATCTATAAGTTCATTCAGTACCTTTTTTCTCCTCATTCAGTAAATACTCTTCTGAGCCTACTCTGTGTCAGGCACTGTGCTTCGCCTTGGGGAGACAGGGATGAATAAGACAGAGGGCTTCCCAGGCTGCATGATTTTTGCATACCAAGTTTTGGGCCGAAACCTTGAGTTTTAAGAGCTTTGGGCATGTAGGATGGAGATAGGAGTGGAGGGAATATTTTTCCTACCTATAAATAATGCTAGTCCCTCAATCCAGCTAGGAAGGTAACTCAGAGAGCCTTTCCAGGAGCCGTTGCTGAATGATGAGTGGAGGACCTTTAACAGTGTGAATTCTGTCAAGGCCACAGCACCTACTGTGTGCTAAAGGCTGCATTAGCCACTGGGATGCAGGGATGAACAAGCAGTCAAGGAGCTGACGACGTGCTGGGAAATGGCAAGCAGGCGTTGCATGGCAATGTGATGAATGCTGCTTAAATTCAGGGGCGGGCGAGAGCATAAAGGAGGGGCTCCAAATTCCCTTCCTGTAGGAATTAAAGGTCGAGGCTGGAGACCTGGAAAACAGGTAGTAGCTAGCCAGGCCCAGAGGACAGGAGAATAATCCAGGCGGAGGGAGTCTGCACTGTGCCATGCTGCCTTCAGGAAACGGTGGTGGTTGCACCGGGCGGGCGGGGATACAGCGGCCGCTGAAGAGATTCTGAAGGGCTTGTAAATCGTGCCAGGGAGTTTGGACTTGATCTTAAGGACGTGGGTGCCATTAGAGGGTTTCAACAGGGGGGTCACCTCATGAGATTTATGCTCTGGAGCAGTGTGGAAGATGGAGTGCTCAGGGCCACACCAGCAGCTGGGACACAGTGTGTGGCTGTTCCAGTTAATTCCAGGGTAGAAATGCTGATGGCCTGGTCTGGAACATTCCGGATGGGAAGATGCAGACAGCAGGTGGAGTTACTAAACACTAAACAGCTCTGAGCAGGTGGCTTGCAGTTTATAGTTAAATATTAAAAATGAGCCATTTATGATAGTGTTTCTCATACCTTAGTGTGTGTAAATGATCACCTGGGGACAGTTGATAAAAATGTGGATTATGGGAATGATGTGAAGAAATTTCAGTCCGCAAGTCTGGAGTATGAGTCGTTGTGTATTTCCAGCAAACAGCCCAGGTGCCGCCGATGCAGGTGTCCTCAGACCACGCCATGAAAAGCCCCTTTCTATTAGCTGTTTTCAAATGGCAATACTTCTTTTAAGTGCATTCACCGTATGTTCACTTTTCATTTAAGAATGAAAATTCGATCCTGTTATCTCTGTTGAAAATACGTGAATGGCTCAGCCCCAAGGGTTAATGTGTTAAAAGAAAAAATAAAAAGAGCAGTCTCCTTGCTCATGTGGTCTGTGTTCACTAATTGTTTGCTCTCTGTGAGGGACGCAGAGCAGAGCAGAATGGTGATAATCTTGTTAAAACCTCAGCGGCAGATTGCCTGTAAATGAATTTTCAAAGGTTTCAGCATGCCCTTTGCAAGAGCAAGCAAGCAAGCATTTATGGAGAAATTCGTATTTCCCTGCTCTTGAAGTTCCTTGCAGGTGTGCATTCTTAGTGTTTAAGGCCTATTTTGATGCATTTATTATTGTGATATTTCTCAAGCCAATATGCCTGGTTGCAGATCCCAGCTGCACCATTTATGAGCTGTGTGGCCACAAGCAAGTTACCTGTGCTTTCCTTCTCTCATCTGTAAAATGAGAATAAAACTGTACCTGTCTCATGGGCTTGAGGTGAGGATTAACATGTAAACCACTTTGCATAGCATGTGAACTTGGTAAGCCATTTCTGACCATTACTGACAGAAGCCCAGTAGTCTGTAAAAACCTTATGTCACCTGTATTAGAGGTTAGTCGTGTAATAAACACCTTGCCTTCTTATTTAAGTCACAGTCCTTTAAAAAAACACACACCACATTTATAGCGCTCATATACAAGAATTCTTGGAGAAGCATAAGTGTTTAGCAATACATACCAAACACATGGATAAGAGCAGTCGTAACAACGATGAGTATTTCTTGCGCACTTACAGTCATCCTCAGTTGGTCCTTTAATTCTCGCAGTGATCCCGTCAGCTAGGCATGCTTGATGCCTTCTTGGAGTGAGGAACCCAGGTGCAGAGAGATTAAGAGATCGCCTGTGGTTGTATTGTCATTAGAGAAAAATATCAGATATTTGAACTCAGAAGCTCGCAATGCTAGACCCTGCTCTTACCTCCCGCTCTTAGACATTGTCACTTATGTGAAGCGTGGTTAGCAACACTCGGATTTATGCCAAGCAAATTAAGAAATCGACTCATCTTGAACATGAAATGTGTGAAAATGATTCCCAGAATGTATACTGTGGTGTACTGCTCTGTTTTAAGTCAAGTCGAGCCCGATGCTCGGTTTCTCTGAGGTGGCCATGCGGGGACTGTGCTGTATACTCCACGAGGGGTCTCGGTCGGGGTGTCTTAGAGCAGGGCCTCTCAAACCTGAGTGTACAGATACCTCGAGGGCTTGTGAAAAACCCAGATTACTGGGCTCCGCCCCTGCCTCGAAGAGGCTAACTCAGTAGTAGGTCTGGGGTGTGGTCTGCGAATCTGCCTTCCTAACAAGGTCCCAGGGGATGCCGATGCTGGTGATTTGGGACCACACTTTGCGAACCCATCTTGGAGGCCTGAGAAGATGATTGGTGAATTTGGGAGCAGAGGGTGGTTTAAAATCTACCCTATAATCGCCTGACCTGCTTCACAGACCTAGTTACTCACTTCACAGAGACGCTTGGAAGTGACAAATCGTCAGCTCTAACTTGGAGATACTTAGATGAAAATCCAAAGATAGAAATGTTTACTTTAGCTTTTAACATTTCTGAAGTAGGGCAGTTGCTTTCTGATTTAGAAACTTTTTTATACAGTCTCTTTCCCTTCTCCAGAACAGTGGGGCCTTTAAAAAACCCAGCTATTTCCCTTACCTATGACTCAAACCCAGCATTGGGCTTTAGAACTAGGTACTTTACCAAGTTCTGGGCTGCGTTAAGGAAGCCACTTGTGTCCTCTTCTCCCCACCCTGGAGCAAGGATTTTCTCCCTCAGTGAGGTTGTATTCATAATCCAGTAACTCTGGGCCAGCTTCTCATGTTCATGGGCTGGTCTCATTGCTGAGGCTAAGGGGCAAAGTCATGTAGTAACGTAAGCAAAACCCAAAATAACATCATGTAATTCCTGATCTTTTAGGGCTACTCAGGGTCAGAATGACCCAAGAATGAAGGATCATGTTGGATCCTAAATTGGGATAAGATAAAGCAGAGATTCTAGGTTTACTTTTAGCTTTTGATTCTCCATGACAATGAGAGGGAAGGGTATGGAAAGACAAATGGTCCATAGAGCATTTCTTTTCGTCTATGGAAGATATTGCATAAAAGTGGATTTACTCCTTTAGTTTTTTTCCTTAGGGAGACCTGTGCCTCTGGAAATACAAATAGTTGTTTGTTGGAATGGAAACTCTGGCTAGATGAGTAACTGGAATAAACCCAATTCATTTTCTCATCATCAGGAGAATGGTCTAAGTCGTACAATGGAATATTATATAGCAGTCAAATGAACGCACTGCAGGTATATGGAGATTCTTAGCAATATGATTTTGAATGTAAGTCATCGCAAAAGATTGTAGATATCATGGTGACTTGTTTATTAAAAAGTGAAAGACAAAACAGAAACCAAAATAGAATCTACTTTTTAGGAATACTTATAGATGTGATCATTCTTTATAAAAACGAAAACAAAGAAATGGTAAATGGGATAGAACGAGGAGGTAGATATGAGTTAATGTTGACATTTTAGTTTGTGTGATGGGTGGTGGTTTCTTCATTTACTATAATATTAAATGTAAGGAAATAAAAACATAAGTACAAAAAATAATAAATAAATGTGAATACTGGTTTATACAAACCACTCAGTAAGGAACTGAAATAAAGGTACTCTTGCAAGGACTGATGATAAGAGTGTGTCAAGAACCAAGGAATTTGACTAATCCAATTCTGTGCACCTGCAACTCATAGATTTTCTGCAGAGAAAATAATGAAGTCACTGTCTGGTCCCATGCTTGGTTCCCACACAGCACTGTGACCTGACGTCTTTGCCGGTTTCTCCCATCTCTCATTTCCATTGGTCTGGTTGGTTCTTTATACACAAAGATCACTGAGGAAGGGTATCAGGAGGCCACTGAAGATCGCCAGCAGAGTCACTTCAGACAAAACCATGGCTGTGGTATCACTGGGGTAGGAGAAGCGTGGGGTTCCTCTTCTCTGATCTCCACCTCTCTGAGGAAAGAAACATGTTGACATGTTTTCTCAAAGAAGCAAAGGTAGGAATTCTAGAAAATAGACTGTGTCCAGTATGAGAAACTTGTTGCCAGACACAAACTTTGGGGCCCGTGGCTTAGAAGGATGTTCAGCTAGGGGCGCCTGGGTGGCACAGTCCGGCAAGCATCCCGCTCTCGGTTTTGGCTCAGGTCATGATCTGAGGGTCCTGAGAGCAAGTCCCGAGTCAGGCTCCACACTCAGCGGGGAATCTGCTTGAGACTCTCTCTCCCTCTTCCTCTTTCCCTCCCCACCACGCTCACATTCTTTCTCTCAAAGAAATCTTAAAAAAAAACCAAAAACGAAAAAAACAAAAAAATACAAGGAAGCTCGACTAATTGGCCCCTGAACTGCCTTCATCACCCCATTCCAGGCTGTTGCTTCTCCCTCCAGGGCTACTCCCTTCACACTGGATGACTGTCTCCACCGCTCCTCGTGCTATGGGCTTGAACACTCATGGGTAATTTTGAAAGCTAGCTAGCTCCATGAGCTGCTTCCATGGAATCTTAATCCTTCCAGCAGGAAATAGTATTTCCCTTTGTTGACCTCTTTTAGAACCCAAGTTGTGTCCCTCCTAGGGCATTTGTCCCCTTCTCACAGTAGGATCAGTGTCTCAACTGGACATGTGCTAGGTGTGCAAAGAGCTGCAGGGCATTCAAATAGGAACGGACGAAATCTTGCCCTTGTGGAGATTGTCTCCCACCGTGCATGTGACCCACAGCCTCTACGAGAAGGTTCGGTAGTTAGCTCTCTGTGATGTAGTGTGCTTCAGGCTTTCATGTGAAACTGGAGAGTTCAGTGAACACAGCCCAGAGCTGAGGATTTACTCTTTGATTTATAATCTCAAGGGAGGAGGAAGAACCCTTACCACCCTCTTTCAGAGCCATCTTCTGTCTATGTTCATGCTGGTTTTGTTACTCACACCCCAGATGACAGCCTCCCCTCACTCCTCGTTCTGGCTCCAAGTCCTTTTCCCTGATTTTGGCTGCACATGTGTTGGAACCCAGATGTGGTTTAGAGAGGGTGATCATAAGAAGAAAAATAAAAATAAAGGCAGTATTCTAAAGTGTTTACTGAGTGCTAGGCACTACTTTTTCATATATTAACTTATATAATCTTTTCAACAACTCTATGAGATAGATACTATTATCTTTTCCCTTTTATAGAAGAAAGCGAGGCACAGAGAGGTTATGTGCCTTTGCCAAGGTCACAGAGCTGGTAATTGAGGCTACGAAACCATATCACCTCATGAAAAGCAAAGAGAACTTCACAGAGATTGAAAATTCAAGAGAGAAATGGAGAGGGGATACATCATTCATGAACCAAGGGGAAAGGACATCAAGATATTAGAAGTGGAGCATGGCTGAGTGCTGACAAGGGCCAGTGATGTAACTTCCTGGTTCCAGTGCAGGAAAGGGGGAGGTCAGTGCTACTGCAAAAGTCAAGGGAGAGGGTTGAGTGCGAGAGGCTGCTTCAGTGTAGATGTGGATTGTGGCACCCCCCCCTTCAGCACCACAGTCCCGGATGGGAGGGGCCTGTGGGTGGAGAATACAGACCCTGTGGTGTGCCCTGGAGGCTGACACACAGGGTGGGGAGGACGAGGGGAGTCACCCAAGGCTGTTCGGTCTTAGAGTCAATTAGGAAAATGGTGCTTCCGACAGAAGTGAGGTTAAAAAAACAAAACAAGGGGCACCTGGGTGGCTCAGTTGGTAAGCGTCTGACTCTTGATTTCGTCTCAGGTCATGATCTCAGGGTCCTGGGATCAAGCACAGAGTCTGCTTGAGAGTCTCTCCCTCTGCCCTTCGCACCATTCAAGCTCTCTCTCTCTGTCTTTCTCAAATAAATGAATAAAATCTTAAAAAAAAAAACCCAACGAAAGGAAAACCCGTGTTGTTTTAGCGTGCTGTTGCAGGTCTCTGCAGCAAGTAGTTGATAAAGGTCATCTCTTCCTAGCATGGGGGTGTTTTTGTTGCATTCATGGTCTGGAACTGCCACTTCACTGGGAGTGGAAGATGAGGTGACTTCAAAAAAGACTCATCCTTTCTCTTATACTCTGGTCTTAAAGTCACAGACCTCAGTCCTAGCCCTGCTCTGACTTTTCAGTGTTGGTGGCTTGTCAGTTCCCGTTTCTCTCTCCCACTCCTTCATCACCTTCATCCTCCCCTGTTAACTCCCCTCACAATGACACCCCTGCTCTGATCCCACTCCGCCACCTCGAGGACTGCTTTTCCCTGATTTAAGTTTTCCTGCCAGACACAGAGGGCAGGCACTTCATTTTGGTAAACACTGGATAAACACTTCTCCTTAAATAGAAGCGGCAGGCTCTCCCGCTAGCTTTTTTAAAGGGGCAGAAAGTCAGTTCAGTTCAGTGAACTTGACAAGAAATTAAAGATAAGGAACATGTAAGAGTCTGGAAAATTCTTCAGGGAGGATTTGCATTTGTTATTACCAGGCTCCCAAAATAATCAATTAGGATGAAGTTCACGGCCACAATGGATGTAACCCTCCCCAGACCTGTTGAGTGGAAGGCAATGGGAGACGGTTGCCCCTGAGCCCACCTGCCAGAGGGTTGGTGCCCGATGCTGATTCAACATGGGGGGGATGGTGCATGCCTGTGTGGTTTGTTTGGTGCCATTTAGCATGTCAGCCATGGATACGTCGACCACACTGAGGCAGCAAGTTAGGGCTGATGAGATAACCCAGACGGGGAGTATGCTAGATAGTGAGGTGATTCCCTCTGCTGAATGGTATTGACGCCCCCAGCTCCAAACTGGTCAGTCCCTCCTCTTTATTTTTTTAAATATTTTTTTAAGATTTTATTTATTTGAGAGAGAGGGCACAAGCTGGGGAGAGGGGGAGAGGGAGAGGGAGAAGCAGACTCCCCACTGAGCAGGGAGCTCAATGTGGGGCTTGATCCCAGGACCTGATGATCATGACCTGAGCCGAAAGCAGACCCTTAACTGACAGCCACCCAGGTGCTCCAGTCCCTCTTCTTTACAACGGGATTATGAGCACTTCAAACCATGGACCACCTGCTAAGTATCCCACTAGCTTTACAAACCAACATGTGTGCATGAGTTTGGCTGGACCTGGGCCAGTTTTTCAAACAACTTGTGTCTCCTCTCTGTAACTGTCTCCCCTTCCAACCCTTTGAAGATGAATTTAGTCCAGGAAGGGACTTCTGGAGAGCTGTGAGGGGGCAAGCCAGTCTGGAAGTTAGACTCTTCTCTTCTGGCGCTTGGTCCTTGACAAAGTTGACAGCTGGTCCACCTCAACTTCTGCTCACTCACCTTCAACTTCCCTTTGAAGTAAGTCCTTGCAATCTGACTGGACCTGGAGAAAGATTCCATGTGCTCTTTATCTTTGGAGCTCTCCTCCTCAGTGCGGTCTGTGACCGCTGGCTGCACAGTCATCTGTGATATTAGTGCAAATACAGATTCCTGGATTCCTCCTACACCTTCTGAACTGGAATTTTTGTGTTACCCAGAAATCTGCACTAGTACATAACTTTCCTGATGATCTTTAGGCACAATAAGGTTTAGGAATCATTGCATTATTAATAGTAATTATAAAATGAGTATTTATGAGCCTGCCAAGCCCTCCCCATGCATTTCACTTTTCATTTATTTCAGCTTCACAACAACCCTCCAAGATAGGAACTGCTAGCCGCCTAGAGTGGGGCCTGACACATAACACATGGCAGATGCTCAATAAATTTTTGTTAAACAAATTAATTATTTAAAAATATATATACACACACACACATATATACATGTACATACATACATACATACATACATACATACATACATACATAAGAAAACTAAGGCTTAGTGAGGTTAAAATCACTTGGACGAGAACACATAGCTGCGGAGAGATGGAGCCAAAGTTTATAGCGCCTTCTTTAGGCGGAGCTCGTTGGTGTGTGACTGCAGGCTGGCGCCTCCTTCTGATGGTGCTGGGTAGTGCGTGGCAGTGATGATAGGAGATCCCAGAGGCACCTGATTGGCCTTGGGTTGAATTGATGGATCTCTTACTAGCGTTCTTTTCTTGGCCATCTCTGGTAAATTAACACGGATACATATTTATTTATTTATTACTAATCAAGAGAGCAGGCCCAGGGAACTTGGGTGGTCACTCACAAAACCAAACAGCCCCTGTTGTCTTTCCTGTACTCTACTCAGGTTGGCCAAAGCATAGTCTTAATTTTCCATGGAGGTGATGCAAAGGGAGACTAGATGTATCCTGGGTTCCTGTCAGAAATGTTCACTTCCGGGGAGCCTGGGTGGCACAGCGGTTAAGCGTCTGCCTTCAGCTCAGGGCGTGATCCCGGCGTTGTGGGATCGAGCCCCACATCAGGCTCTTCCACTATGAGTCTGCTTCTTCCTTTCCCACTCCCCCTGCTTGTGTTCCCTCTCTCGCTGACTGTCTGTCTCTTTCAAATAAATAAATAAAATCTTTAAAAAAAAAAAAAAAAAGAAATGTTCACTTCCCCCTGCTTTCTTGAAGTTTCTTTACACCTGCTTTGTTTATCATTTCTTTCATCAGGTGTATTCCCTGAATTTCTACCAAGATAGGTAGTTGAGCCAGCCCAAGATAAAGGAGTGAACAGATGGAGTTGTCTTTGACCCTCTCAGTGCTCTTGGGCCTCCTCTCCAATGCTCCTTCACTTCCTTTCTCAGACTTTCGAAGCTAGGCTCAGGGGCCTGGCCTTTGGTAAGAAGAGGTCAGTAAACCTATGTGCATTTTCGCTGGGGCTTCCTGAAGGTGGGGTTCTATCCCAGGAGCACCTCTAGACATTTTTGGAGGAGGCCAGAGAGACCATGTTTGGGGACCACAGATTTTTTAGACATACTCTGTTGTACATGCACACATACACCACAGAGTAAACACCAGAAACATACTCTCCACTGACGAATGACTGGAGGAAAACCACCTTTTGTAAAGAGTGTTTGTAAAAATGTTTGACTTAAGTAGGATAAGGCATTTTGTATTATGGGGCTTTTTAAGTGAAAGAGGTTTAAAAGCTCTTTCTGGCCTTCAAGCCACTGTACCAGTACTTCTAAGTAGAAATTACAACAGCTAACATAGATTGAGTGCTTGTGTCCTAACTTATTTGCACGTTTCACCTAATTCCTGCAATCCTTTAACGATACTTACCATTAATATCTTCATCTCCATTTCACAGATAAGGAAACTAAGGCAGAGTGAGGGTAAATAATTTGCCTAAGGCTTTACAGAGTTAGTAGAAGAGGTATGATCAAACCCAAGGGGCTGGACTCCAAAGCCCTCTAAGTCCTACATTAAATGGTGTGATTGCTTTTACTATAAAATGCTTTTTCTTTAAAAAAAATTTAGATCTTTTTCAAAGGAAAAATCAATTGTCCATAATTTTAGTGTATCTTATTATTTTTTTATAAGAAGAGTAAAATGTGCATGGTTAGAAAAACCAAATGGCTCAGAAAGATATAAAATGAAGATGAGGGTCTCTTTAGATCCCCACTGCCCCACTCCCAAGGGAAACCACTATTAACAGATCTTTTTTTTTTTATCCCTCAAGAAAAATGTTCTATGCATGTAGCCAGTTATATATTATTTGAAGATTTATTTATGAAGAAGCAGACGTGCCACACCCACCGTTCTGCATCTTGTTTTTCTTATCTAGCAACAGGGCTTCGAGATGTGTTCACTCCAGCACGCACAGGTTCATGTCACTCCTTTTCGCGAAGGCAGAGTATGCTCCTAGGCGGCTGTACCACCCGAGTTCACCAGTCCTTGTTGGCAGGCATTTAGGTTGTTTGTTCGAAGCTTACGTGCAGGAGAAATTTTGGGGGCAAGTCACACCAACTCACACTCTTGCTGACTCTTATCAGAGTGTTTTTCTCAAACCTTCAACAGAACTAGTATTCTCAAACTTAAATTTTTTAATTTTTTGCCAATCTGGTAACTGAAAAAAATCTCCTTGTTTATCTTTACATTGTTAATGTTATATATGAGATTGAATGGCTGTTCATATGTTCATTGGTCACTTATTTTTCTTTATCTGCCACCTGCCTGTTCATGTCCTTTGCCCATTTTTCTGTTAGTTTTTTTTTTTTTCTAAAGCGTATGAGTTTTTGATAAATTAGGGAGATTGGCCCTTTGTGTGTCATATGTTGTAAATATTTTCTTTCAGTTTATGATTTGACTTTGACTGTTATTTTCCCATAAGCTGTTTTGCTGTTATGTAGTCAGATTTTTCAATACAAAACTATTCTCCAAATACTTTAAATTTGAACTTCCTTTTGTTTCTAATTGTGTGTGTGTGTGTGTGTGTGTGTGTGTGTGTGTGTGTGCGCTTTTAAGCTTATGGTGGCTCCATCCATTGAACATCAATCATAATGGAGATAAATCCTTTCTGAAATTAAGAAACAAATGAAAATGGTATTTACAATTTTTCAGAAAGACCTCTATTCTGAAATGCAAGAAAACCTGTGTGTATATCTTCAGTCAGTTTATTGATCTTTTGATCAAATATTCCTTTTCTAAGATAAATACCTCTAGGAGTTTTAGAGAATAGTTTGCAGAAACTAAAACAAAAATCCTGTTTAGTTTGTGAAGCATTTCTTGGATTCACTGGCTGGGTGCCCCAGAGCTTCACAGTTAAGAGTCTGTTCTACCAAATCTACTTTAGAGAAGCTTTATTTTTATTTATTTAATTTTTTTGTAAATAGTGTCTTCTGTAATTACATGTGTCCACTGCCCCAGCTGCTCCGTAATAGCTCAGTGGAAATGGCTCCTCTCCTCCCTCGAGACCTTTAAATAAAAGATCTGTGTATCTGTGTGTGTGTTGGGGGAGGGGGGAAGGATGAAGGGATGGGGAACTATTTTTTTTGTTTTTGTTTTTTCCTTTTTAATTTGCTGCCTCTATTTGAGGTGGGGATGTCGGTGGCCAACCTGAATTAATTTGATAGCTTTGTGGTGACAAAGGATAAAGAAAGGCTTGGGGTTGCTTCAGTCAGTGGTTTAGAATGGCTTAACGCAGCTTAGTAGACTCAGTTTTCAGAGGCTTGTGATGTTCTGATGTCTGAGGACTCCATAGTCTCCTGAAAGCAAAAATAATAATGTCCTAAGAGACCAGATCGCAGGCAGTGTTTCAAAAAAATAAGTCTAGTTATCAGTTTTTGCACATACTCTTTTTGTTTCCATTTTTCCTTCCTTCTCTAATTCCTGGCCTTACCATCACATGCACAGAATGCTTAATACCCTAGCCTTGTGAAAAAGAGGCATGCGTCTCAAGAGACTCCAGCAGTACGAGCAAACAAAAGCCCCCGGAGCCTCTGGAGGCCTGTGAGCAGAGCTCACTAGTTGGAGAATGCCTTTTGCTGCAGGACGTGTAGTCACCAAGACATTGGCATCATGAGGTAAAGGTCATCAAGTTCATCCACCCCTTTCAGTCCTGGAATCCTACTCCACCAACGCCAGCAGCTGATCAGAGACAATACTGATGAGGATAACTTAGATATGCATTTAAAACTCCCTTCAGCTGCTCAAACACAAGTCTACAATGGCCAAATATTGTGTCCTGTGCTCTTTCAGAGTATCCTCTGTGGCATCAGAGACTGACATCCGGGTATCTACACACAGGCACATGGAGGCAAACACGTTCTTGACCCCAAAAACCACTTTAGGCTAATGCCATCCAAAAATACATATGATGCAAGATATATTAATTTTCCTGAAATTGAGCATATCCTTTGGCTTAAAAATTCTTTCAGACATTTATTCTAAAGAATAGCAGACAAGGGGGCACCTGGGTGGCTCAGTTGGTTAAGCGTCTGCCTTCGGCTCAGGTCGTGATCTGCATCGAGCCCTGCACTGTGCTCCCAGCTCAGCAGGGAGTCTTCTTGGCCTTCTTGGACTAGGTACAAGTATTGCCTCCACTTCTTGATAGTTGTGTCCCCTTGTCCGTGTTACTCAACTTCTCTGCCTCGTCTATAACAGGGACTGATAATTGTCCCTACCTCATAGGGTCTGTACTATCATGAGAAATAAATGAGTAATGTGTAAATATGCTTAGGATGGTTTCTGGCACGTAGTATTTGTTACTAATAATAGAAAAATTGGACATAGCCTATATACTCATTGATTTAATAAAACACAACATGGGGCACCTGGGTGGCTCAGTCAGTTAAGCATCCGACTCTTGGTTTCCACCCAGGTCATGATCTCAGGGTGGTGAGATCGAGCCCCACTTCATGCTCCACACTCAACGCAGAGTCTGCTTGAGTTTCTCTCTCCCTCTCCCTCTGCCCCTCCCCCTGCTCACTCACTCTTTCTCAAACAAATAAATCTTAAAAACATATATCTAAAAAAAAAAACCCCAAATGTATATTTTGAAGATATTCACATATTAAAAGAAAAGCACTTATGTTACATAGTAATGTATTAACTAGGAATGCTGAGTAATTATATACCAAAAGGTTAACTATAGTTATTTTTTGGTGATGGAATTATGGACTACATTTTGTCCCATGGGTTATTGCTATTTTCTACATTTTCTACGAAGGAAATGTGTAATAAAAGTTGTCTTTTTAACCCCTGCAGAAGATGAATAATGGCTAACATTTATTAAGACCTTACAAGGGATCAGGTGCTATATATATATGCATGTGTTTGTACACACACACACACACACACACACACACACACATACACGTTCCTTGCTTACAATAACCTTAAGGGGCAGAATCCATGATTATCATCCCCTTGGAACAGATTTAGAAACTGAAGGGCAGAAAGGTGAAGTAACTTGCCTGAAGACTCCCATCTAGTGAGCAGCGGTGGTCAGATTCGAACCCGGGCTGTCTGACTCAGGGCCTGTGTGAGGTTAGGTACTCTCTTTGTATGGTTTGAATAATACAGATGAGCGTTGAGCTACGGCCCCCACAGCAATAACCTAGTTGCATATGCTGTTTAAAGGAAATGGAAAGAGAGTGCCTCTCCTTCCTGGAGTGTTTGTTGCAGGTGATGGATAAACGGGGCGGGGCGGGGAGGGGGCTTTCAAGTCTCCAGTCTTCCTCTACTTAGTAAATGGAAAGAATATTTATATCAGAGGAGGATGTAGTGCTATTGACCTTTCTGTGTATCCCTTAAAAAAGAGTGAATGGACCTTACCTTGCATTAACCGAACTGGAAATATATTTTAAAACATAGCAAAGTGAAATGGCATAAGTAGCACAGACGTTTTTCTCTATCCTATTACACAGTCCTGAATGCAGCTGCTGGGTACCCTGAATGAGTCCTCTAACCTCTTTCAGAAAGTAAGTTAGAGGAGTATAGGAACAAACTTGGGCCCTTCTCATACATAAGAGTCAACATGTCGAGTTCCAATAGCAATAAAGTGCAGAGCAAACTTGTCCCTTCAGTTCAAAGTAAATCATTACTGCAGATCCAAGGCATCCTGAGGAAACACTGGATTCTCAGCAGTTGTCTGTTTCTGTTCTAGAATTTCTGTTTTTATTCAGGCAGTTAAGTTATAATTGATGGGGTTTTGTGTTTCTTTTAAGGAATGAAAATTGGGTGTTTCAGAGTCATAACCTTACGTTAGAAAATAATATCTCAAACCTGGTGGCTACAACCACAGGATCTATTTTTTGAAAATCATCTGCCTTTATCACTTAATAACCCACCTGATAAATTACTAGCAGACAAGACTGGAAGAATTAGGCTGTCAGGTCTAGCATATTGCTGGATAGCACTACCAATTGTGAATCCTTGAGATTGTAAAATACTACGGTTTAGCCAGTGCATTACTCAGAGGCAACTAATTACATTTGGGGAGCTCATTACAACATTAGACAAAGTCTCTGAAATCCGGAAGGAATAGACACTCTCAGTCCTGATAAATTGCCACCCTAATTCTCCCGGAATTCTGCTGGGAATTAGGATCCACTGCTGTCATCTGTGCTAAGGGGTCATTCTTGGTGTCTTTCCCAGAAGAGGCTGAACTTCCAGAGAGGTCCTGGGAGTCGGGAAAAGGATTCTTCTGTCTCTGCCTCGCCATTGCCTCGCCATTTCCTCCTAGCAAAACTAATACAACCTGTCAGTGAGAGGATCTGTTCAGCAGTGGGCCAGTCTGGCCACATCTTGTACCAATGGGTCATCTTGGCCGTTAGGGAGATGGAAGTATATAGTGTATGCGGGAACCTCCCAGGTGGCCCCCTCCTTCCCACTGCCTTCCTGAGGACGCAGCATGGTATGGGGAGAAGTGGCATGGAGACTTGGTCCTGACCAGGGTTTATCCCCCACAAGCCCTGGACAAATCAATTTCCATTTCTTCAGTAGTAGAATAACGAGATTAATATCTGCCTTACAGAGTTGTCAAGATGAACAGATACAAAGAGTAGAAAATATATCCTAGAGGGCCTGGTGCCTCATAGGCACTCAATAAATAGTTATTATTGTGATGATAATTATTCTTCACTGCTTGTTAAAAACTCAAAGGACTTAGATTATTCCTATCTTCCTCAACCCAGAAATGTGAGCTGGCTCTGGGTTCTAGACCGGAAGAGTCACCAACTGTTGTAGGAGTTGAGGGATCCGGTCAAATAAAATTGTATACCTAGACTTATTTTCCGAAAGCGTATGGAATTTTACCTATTTTAAAAATCCTCTCTCCCTTCTTCCCACTTGTTCTCTTTTGCCTCTTCCACTCTCCTTCACTCCCCAGGCAATCCATGGAATAGTTCTATTATTACTATTTCAGAACTATGCATTGTTTTGTTAGAAATGATTTATATTAATTATTCTGCCACACAGCATGTTTCTAATTACATAACGATCTGTAGTCTGTACTCAAAATGTAATGTGATTTTTGTAAACTAATGAACAATAATCTCCCTACCCCTCCCCCAACTAAAATTTCACGTATCAGTATAATCTGCAGTTTCCATCACTGTCGCTGTGAACTTTCTTCATTCTGTTTGGAAATGTTCAATCCCGGCTATTCATGAGGGTTGTGTTCTTACTAGAAAAACAGCAGCCGCAGTCAGAGAGAGTCACTCATCAGATAGTGCCGGTCCAAGCAGTTTTCTGGAGCCCAGGCTCTCTTCCCAACTGCTTCTCACTGGCTGATTCTCTCCAGACCCTAACGTGCCAGATTCAAGTATGGCTAGCTAACTGCAAAAGCCCAAAGATACACTCTCCTGGAAAAAGGACTTTGGGACAGACAAGCCTGCTTTGCCTTCTGCCTGAAGTTTGGGCCTTCGCGCTCCTGTTGTCGAGGGAGCTCCGACGACGCACAGGAAGAGGCATGCCATTCTGCCCCCCTCGGGTCACTGTGGATTGTCTGCTGGAAGATCGGTCTTTATGAAACCAGCCTGGCTGTGCATCTAAGCTGGGTTTATGAAATGATGTCCTTCTCGCCCCTTCTCTTGTTTGCTTTGAGGAAAGAGCTGAGAGCCGGGACACTCTGGAATCCTGCCACTTGCTGAGCCAGAGTGTGCAGGGAGCTGGGGGCCTGGTGAGTCAGGGAAGTGACCAGCGTGTTCTCAGGTTTCCTTCCTTCATGCCGCTCTCTCTCCCCCCCTGTTGTTTTGCAGGTAGTGAAGCAGATTTTAGCTCCTCGAGCAGCACGGGCAGCATTTCGGCGCCTGAGGTCCATATGTCTGCTGCGGGAAGCAAGCGGTCCTCTTTTTCACGCAAGTAGGCACTGTTTCCTGCTCTGTAATCATTCAGACGCTACACACAGGTGACTTACCTGTACTTTATGTTTCTGTGGAACCACCTGGATGACTGTCAGTTCACATTGTGTTATTATTCAGTGAACAGTTTTTGGGGTTTATAATGATTTGAAATGGGACCCTTTTGCTGTCTTACCAACTGTGGTCGCAGCGCCTGACCAGTGTGTGTCTGCCCGGGGCTGTCTCTCACCCACTCATCTCCCTTCCCTCCGCTTCCCTCACTCACCTGTGCGCTCACCTGCTATCAAGCTAGTCGTCTCCACTTCCTACCTGCCTTCCCTTCATGAATCTCTCATCTCTTAGCTGTGAAGCCTCTGACTTCACCATTTCTTTCCTCTGGCTGAGGTTGCCTTTTATCCTCGTGAAAGAGACATAGTGACCCCTGACTACTCCCAGCATTCACTTGGGGAAGGGGTGAAAGAGAACAAAGTTCATAGACTTGGCTGGCCACCACCATAAGAGGCATTAAAGCACAACAGCTACGGATGTGGGCTCTGGAGCCAGGCTGCCTGGGTGTGAATGTCAGCTCCAGCATCTACACGCTGTGTGGCCCTGAGCAAGTTGCTTAACTTCTCTGTGCCTCAGTTTCCTCATCTGTAAAATAGGGCTGTAGTCATACCGATTTCGTAGGGTTTATTGTTAGGATTAAATTAGTTAATACACATAAGGTGTGGGTCAGAGCTTAGAACGTAGCAAGCATCAGCAGGTGTTCACCACGGACGCTATTTTGGTTGGGGAAGAGAGGGACTGTGGGAAGTCATGAGCTACCATTCACAACTGATGGGAAAGGTTGTAAGCCCAGGATGTTCTCCTACTATCAGTGACTTTATTCATTCGACAGGTATTTATTGAGCATCTACTATGAGGTTCTGGAGATACGGCGATAAACCAAATTTCATGGAAATTATATTCTTTCTAGTAGGAAAAGAAAGACAATAAATGCATAGTAATATAATTATTTTTTAAAAACACACACAGAGAAAGGATATTGAGAGTAATGGGATTTATGGTATGTTTTGGATAGCCTGGTTCCAGGAGACCTCTGTGACACGGTGAGCTCTCAGCCAGGGACCCGAACACTTCAGGGGAGTGAGGAACAAGTACCTCTAGGATCACAATATGAGTATAAACATTTTCTGTATAAATCAGTTGTGGCTTGCTCTGAGAAAAAGCCATTTATCTAACCCATTCAAGAAAATTAGCCCATACCTATGGTACAAGGTATCAAAGAGCGGAGAGCAAGAGAAAAAGAAATGGCCTGTCAAAGAAGCCAATTATATTAAGCATTTCAAAAGAATTTGTATTTGTGGTTAAATTCCAAGGTAATGTCAACAATACTGAGTGACCTAGAGAAAACTTGTCTAGTCTGAAATCCCTGGTTTCTCCAAGTGACTAAAAACTGATATGTTAAACATAAAATAGTTACATAGGATTATGTGTAAATCAGATACATGCTTAATAGATGGAAGATTGGAATTGGCAATGTTCTATCCATTATCCTCACTTTTTTTTTTTTTTTTAATCTGACCCAGGCACAGAGCACAGTCAGTAGATTTCTGTGATGTGATATCTCGGGCATTTCACGTAATTTTTGTGTTCTGCAGGACCGTGCACTGAGGGCGACTCCTCTAGACGGGTCGGGTATCCTTGCCAAACTTTATAATAGTTTATGATCCCATTTTAAATGGCTTGCTCCTCCTATAATAAATGAAATTTCTCTGTGGAGGATTAGCTTCTGGGAGGAAAGCGAGCAGGAACATTCAGTGAAGGGGGTGGGAAAAATGAGTGATAGGTGGAGCTGGTGAGAATATTTTTGATGGGATTTTAAAAACAAAACGTTAAGATTTACAAATGATCTCCTCTTACAGAAGGCCAACTCTGCTGACATTTCTGAGGAATTCTCTCTCTTTTTTGTAAAACTATTTATTTATTTTAGAGAAAGAGCGAGAGCACGAGGGAGGGGAGGGACAGAGGAAGAAGGAGAGTCTTAAGAAGACTCTGGGTTGAGCTCGGGGCTCGATCCCATGACCCTGAGATCATGACCTGAGCCAAAACCAAGAGTTGGATACTTAACTGAGTGCGCCATCCAGGCACCTCTGAGGAATTCTCTTTCTTAAACTAAAATCCTAATCTGACCAAGAGCAGATAAAAGTGAGAAGAAAAAAAAAAGTTTGGAATTTGGAGTCAGAGAGACTTGGGCTTGAGTTACCGTCCATTATTTATTAGGTACATGAGCCAGAGCCCCAAGCCTTACTGTCCTGGAAAATGGGGTAGTAATGGCACCTACTTCACTGAGTTAAATGAGCTCATGTATGAGCGCTTAACACGGTACCCAGATTTTTGTGAAAGGGTCATAAATGGATATTTTTGTTGGTAGTGATAAAAATAGTACTGATGGACATGACAATGAAGATGACGGTGGTGATGATGGTATCAGTTTGCTCTGGCTGCTGTGACAAATATCACAGACTGGGGGGCTCACACAACAGGAATTTGCCTTCTCACAATTCTGGAGGCTAGAAGTCCAGGTGTCAGCAGGATAGGCTTCTTTGAAAGACTGTCTCCTTGGCTTAGAGATGGCCATCTTGTCTCTGCTTCTTCAACGGAAACTTTCTGTGCCTATGTCCAAGTTTCCTTTTCTTATAAGGACACTAGTCAAATTGGAATAGATTTAATTGGATTTAATTACCTTTTTTATTTTTTTAAAACAATTTTTATTTTATTTTATTTATTTGTCAGGTAGAGAGAACACAAGCAGGGGGAGCAGCAGGCAGAGGGAGAAGTAGGCTCCCCACTGATCAGGGAGCCCAATGCAGGACTCGATCCCAGGACCCTGGGATCATGACCTGAGCCAGAGGCAGACGCTTAACCAACTGAACCACACAAGCATCCCTTAATTACCTTTTTTAAAAGCCATGTTTCCAAATACAGTTACATTCTTAGGTCCTGGGGATTGGGAGTTCAACATTATGAACTGGCGGGGGGGTGTGCACAGTTCAGCCCATAATTGTGATCATGGTGATGACAATGATGATAGTAATGTTGCCCTGAGGTAAAGAACAACATCGGGGGGTAGAAAGTCACCTGTGCCCCTTTCGAGGTTCCCTTCTTCTCTTTCTCTTCATTTCCACTTACTGTATTCAGGTGTTCAGGAAGGAGCAGGGTCAGCAGAATTCTGTCTTCTCTTTGTGGACTGCATTCTTCTTGTCCACCACACCGAGGGACTTAGGGTGGGCTGAGGAAGGTAGCATCGGGTTTGCCTGTTCATGGCCATGGCAAACACGGAACGTTGGCCTCTCCTTGAAAATGTTTTTTAATGACTCTGTACCCATATGTGTTAGCATTTGAACTGAACTAGATGTAAGGAAAACAACTGATATTTTTAAGTATGTAGTTTCTTTTTTAAATTTTTTTAAAGATTTTATTTATTTGAGAGAGAGAGAGAGAAAGCACAGAGAGGGAGTGAGAGGGAGAAGCAGGCTCCCCGCTGAGCAGGGAACCCGACATGGACTCGATCCCAGGGCCCTGAGACCATGATGTGAGCCGAAGGCAGACGCTTAACCGACTGAGCCACCCAGGTGCCCTAAGCATGTAGTTTCTTTTTTAAAAGTCAGCTATTATTGCCTAACCACTCATTTCCTAAAATATATTTGAAGATTTGATTGTACTTTAGTAATGTTTAATACTTAAAGAGATTTTGTTTTATTCAGTAGAGCAGATGAGTTCTTAAAAATCGCCATCTGATTTCATCTGTGTCTTAGTGACTGCACCGCAAAGTCAGTGGTGAATTCTTCAGGCAATAACCACACACATAGCCCGTACCTAACATGCCTGTTTCCAAGCCCCAAACAGTATATTCTATTTGTGTATAGTAGGAAGGAGACATTTCTGTAGGGTTAAAAAATCCGTATTTAAATCTTAGCTCGGCTGTGTGTTCTTGGACCAGATTTCTCTCTGAACCTCAGTTATTTCACGTAACCAAATACTTCATGTACTTTATGTAATGTAAATGAGAGGTAATAATTGTACCAGCTTTACAGCGTGATGGTCAAAATTAAGTAAAATTGTGCTCCTGGAACAGAGCTAGGCTAGGGTCTCAGAAGGTCATTGGTGAAGGTTGGCTCAGAAGAGAATTCCCCAGGTCACAATTAGGGCTAGCTCTTTACTTTCTGTCGTGACTTGTAGTGGTTACTCCTGCATATTTCTCAGTGTCACATTCAGAAATAGGCCGGTTGGAGTAGACACAGAAGTGAAGTGTGCAGAAGCAGATCAAAGCCAGAGCCCGTGTTCTTTTCTGCTGCTCAGCCCAGCACCACTGGGCTGCTGAAGGGGTTTGTCACAAAGCCATCAACCCATCTGTTCCATATAAAGTGTCCCCTTCTCACGAAAAGGAGGCAGAGTCTATCTGGATGATTTCAAAAGGAAAGAACTTTTTAACTTTAGAATTTGGTGATGTTTCATTTATATGGGATTTACTGGGTTGACAGCTAGTTGAAATTATATTTGATTTTACATACGTGCGGTTTCAGAGCCAAGTATACCCACACGCACACTCACATTACACACGTTTCTCATTGAGATGTGTCCACTGGGTGCAGCTGTAATCAAAATTGCAAAGAGGGGATTGTCAGAGAGCAGTACTTCCGTATGAAATGTATCGTGTTCTCTTTTGTTTTCTTCTAATGTCATCAAGAAATATTCCCGACACCGAACTGTTATCCTATTTAAGTAATTTCAACATTCTCAAGCTGCTTCCTTACACAGTGGGTGTCAAATCTCTGGAACTAGATTAATAGGGAAGTCCAAACAAGTTGATCCTGTAATAATATCCCACAGCTGAATTGCCCTTCCCATCTTATGAAATGCACTCACATGCATTCTTTGATTCACATCAACTCTGCGAGGAAGGCAAGGAAGGTTATTATAGACCCCATGTATTAAGTAGCTTACTTGCCTAAGTTCCTAGTAAGTGACAGTGCCAAGGCTCAAACCCAGTTTATTCATTTAGCTGTCATTTCAGGAGCTCCTAGCATGTGCCAGGAAGTAGTGGGGACAGAACAGACTGTGTTCCTGCCCTCAGAATGCCCTCATCTAGCAGGAAGGATACACTGTGTAGTTGTGATGCCATGTGATAAATCCCAGGATGTATGTCTGCACAGAGTACTAGGGACCATCAAGGAGCCACACGTACACAAGCCTAGAGAAGGAAGAATCCAGAGAAGGCTGCTTGGAGTAGGTTCCCATTGGTCTTGAAGTTGGAAATATCCCAAGGCTTAGGATAGGGAGCAGGAGGAATTCTAGGCAGAGAAAATTATAAATTCAAAAACATAAAGGTGATGGAGAACATGGATCGTCAGGAAACTGTAAGTTTGGAATTCTGGAATGCAGAGGGAGGAGGGAGGAGTGGCAGAGGATGGCTTGGATGGGGAGGTGGGATTGGACCTCGTGAGGCACTGGAGAGCTATTGAATCGCTTTGAGGACAGTGATACCCAGTTTCATCTTAGAAGGGCCACTCCAGCCAGAAAATCAGCCTCCTTGCCGAGGGGGCAAGATAACAGGCCAGGGAGCCAAGAGAGGGCTGTTAGAGCATTTCAGCAGTTAAATGATGAAGGTTGTGTTAGCTCATTGGGGGGTGGAAAGAAAAGGAGAGAAAACAGGCAGTTAAAACTTGAGACATTTATGTGGACTGTGTTCATCTGTCCTCCTTTCTCCTCTTCCTTTGCGGGCAACCCCCTTTTTCCTCATACTCCGAATGAACCACCCTAGTTTTCTTACCCCACCGTGAACCAAACCCAAACAGGTTTAAGCTGAAACAGGTGTACTGGAACAAAACCACATCTTCAAAACAGCCTCCAAAGGGAACCTCAACCAAATCAATATTTGACGTGGTTTGTGCTCTTAACAGGCATTTGGGATTAATCCAAAACAATTTTATGGTCAGAAACTATTTGCGAGAACGACAGAGGGTGAGGTTGCCTGTGCTAACAGCAGAAGGAAGGAGATCTCAGGCAGGTAGGAAGAAGGTGGCTCATAAGGACGGTTTGCACTAGTAATTATATTGCCCTTTCAACTCTGTACGTTGGATTTCCTTAGTAGTAACTAGCCCTAAGCAGGAGTAAAGCAGTAGCATTTGAGCACTGGTCGCCCCAAGCATGTGAACATTTGACACGCTTTTCTCCCAGCCGAGGTCCCCATGGGCGGAGTAATGGAGCTTCGTCATACAAGTCTGGCAACAGCCCACCCTCCCCCCGGGAGAAGGACTTTCTGTCCATGCTGTGCAGGAATCAGCTGAGTCCCGTTCACATCCACCCCAGCTACGCACCTTCCTCCCCAAGCAGCAGCAACTCTGGCTCCTACAAAGGAAGCGACGGCAGCCCGGTCATGAGGTGAGTGCGGTTCAGCTCCGGCTCCGGCTTCGGACTTTGCCTCCCCGGTAAGTTTTCTTTCAAGACCTTCAAAAAAAGAAAAAAAAAGAGAAAGAAAAAGAAAAAGGTATGCAACTCCTGAGCTTCTCCCTCATTCTGTAGGAAGTCACCTCTCTTTCCTTTCCCACACTCAGCTAATCCTTCAAGGGCAGTGGCAGAAGGAACCCAAACCACAGTATCTGCTAAGGCTCAGCAGCCCGAGGAGTGACTGGCCAGGGAGGAAAAATGGCACAGGGCCAGGAGGGGGACCTGGGCCTTTCCCTCAGAACAGGAAAGAATCCTTCACGTGTTCGTTCGTTCCCTCACACATCAGATAGGTGTTGAGTACCACGTTGTGCCAGGCACCATGTAGAGTCCTGGGGATGGGACAGTGACAGCAGAGAGGGTCCCTGTGCTTACTGCCCAGAGGATGCCAAAGACATTGCTCATCTCATGACAAAAACACATTTAAGGTTATTCTGCAAGTACCTGTTGCTGTACGTGTGTTTAAGATGTCAGGAGGGGATCCAGCTCAGTCTGGAGGGATCAGAGGAGGCCTCCCTGAGGAAATGACACTGAATTGAAATCTGAAGGTCGAGCAAGGAATTAATTAGTCCCGGGAGGGGGAGGGAGGCAGGGCAGGAGGTTGTAGAAAAAAGGACATGCGCAACCAAAGGGGCCACAAAAGGAGCACCAGAAGGTTGGGAGCTGGACACAGGCCATCTTGGACAGAGCACAGGCTCAGGGGGAGCAGGGCGAGTGCAGCGGCCTGGACTGGCTCCAGAGACAGGGAGGAAGCTGCCAGCCCTCCTCCCTCAGTCTTCTTCCTTCTAGGTGGCCATTCTCGTTCATCAGCTCTCTTACAGCAGGGGTGCCCAGCGCTCGGCCAGGCCTGAGAGGGGCCAACATTGCAGCTCAGGAAGTCTTCTGGAACCCTGGGCATCTCCCTTAGAACACACACTCTGGTGACAGTGGAGTAGCCTTTTCCCTTCGGAAGAAGGACACTTTCCACCAGATCGGCACACTCACACCAGGCATTGATCTCGGAACAATCTGAATCCAGCTCCTGACAATCAGGATGTTTAGGCAGTGGAACACTGTGTGGAAAGTCAGGACATCTCGCTCCCCGCCTTCCCTCCCGCCTGCCCCACTCATTGTCCTCTGATCTAACAGTGTGTTACTCTGAACCCACAGGCAGGCCCGTGCACAATTGTGCATTATTTTGTATGAGGTCATTCCAGAGCCATAGAAAATCCTCCCTCTCTCCTGTCTTCCACCCTCTCCACAAACACCCTCCCCACAGTCTCCCAAGTAATGAGCAGGCCTAAGATTGGCGGGTAGATTCCAGTCCCCCTTCCCAAGGGAAGCATACCTTACTGAGGCTTAAGACCCCAGTGCAGAGCTGCGTTCCTTCTCAAGCTGTTTGCTCTGCCGTAATTTTTCTTTTTACAGAAGACATAACATTTCATTGCTTGTGTTGTTTCAGGCGCTCTGGCAGGTACATGTCCTGTGGTGAAAATCATGGTGTCAAGCCCCCAAATCCAGAGCAATATCTGACGCCTCTGCAGCAGAAAGAGGTCACAGTGAGGCACCTAAAGACCAAGCTGAAGGAATCTGAGCGCCGACTTCATGAAAGGTGAATCTGCACCCCTTTCTCCCTGATGTAGGACAGTTTCTTTTTCCATAAAATGAAACACAAACCCACACTCTAGAGAAATAGAAAAGAAGAAAAATTATTTCATTGAATGTTTGCCAAATTCCTTAAACCAGTCTTTCAAAAGAGCCCTTTCATATTCCTGCGTGATTTGCTGTTTCGGGAGTTCAGGGGACGCTCTCAGTTTAGAGGGGACCCCCTGCTTCCTCTGGGTGTGTACGGCTTTGACGTGAAGTGTTGGGTGTGTGCGTGGCTATTTTTAAATGGCAGGAACACTCGCAGGAACAATCTCATACTTCCAGCAAAAAGGGTCACACACGGGGGCTCCTATTGAGCCCTGTTTATCTCTCTGAGAGCGTGGATGGCCGTGTGTATTGTGATTCCTGCAAGCTATTTCTGTGCTGAAGGAAGAGGTTCATTATTCTTGGCTAAGTGTTAAGGCAAAAAACAAAAACCAAAAAACAGTCCATGTTTAAGAGATCTTATCTTGGAGAGAAAAGACCTTTGACATCTTGGGGCAGGCCAGATTTTCTGCTTAATGATTTTCCCCTGGAACATTCTGGGATAGCTGAACAGAGCTCCCACCAGGGTTGCTGTGAACTCAGGGTGAGGGTAGCCTGAGTCAGACCTTACATTCTGGAAGTCTTTGTTTGTGATTTGAGGAATCTGCGGGAGGGTTTGAGCAGTCATAGCAGGGAAGCATGGGAAGGCAATGAAACTGAATACTCAGGTCTAGACTAAGGGAAGGAAAACTGACACCATCCCTTCATATATATCAGGATCCTGACTACCTAGTCTTCATAACCACTGAGAATATGAGGACTTGTATTTACATCGACTATGAAGAAATGATATGTCAGGAAGTATTTTTTTGAGAAAGATCTTGAGATAGGGTCCCATGAAGGATCTAAAACAATGGGATGGATTTTCTTCAGTGTAGGGTGGATGCCATATCATCTCACCTTGAGAAGAGACAGAATAATCAACTTTTCACAAAGTCCTTGCAACATGCAGCATTTTTTATTTAAAAATTTTTCAAATTATAATATGCTCAGAACAATGCTGCAGGGCTGAAATTTAACCAGTCTGCCTTCTGACTGTGACGGGTAATTAAAAGTGAAATGAACTTTCCTTCCACAAAGCGTAGACATAGGAAAGGGTAGGCTATGGATGGACAAGCAGGCAAAGCATGCTCTAATGCGTTCTCGTCACGAAACTTCAAATATCAAGTACTGAATAGAGGACAATGCTTATACTTAGCGCGCTGCCTGGCAACACTCAGAAAAAAACAACAGTCGCATTTTTTATTCTGATTCTGGTTATTATCATTTTTGCTACTTTACAATTAAGGAGAGGACAGTTCCTGGCTAATACCTGTGAGAAAAAAATTCAAAACTGATTTATTTAACCTCTGCGTTTCAAGGCAGAGCGTGGGCTCGTGGCCGTGCGTCAGAACGGCCGTCCGCACGGCCGAAGGCCGCCCTTGCCCTTAGCCGGGCTTGTCTTCTCCCCGCAGGGAAGGCGAGATCGTGGAGCTCAAGTCCCAGCTGGCCCGCATGAGGGAAGACTGGATCGAGGAAGAGTGCCACCGCGTGGAGGCGCAGCTGGCCCTGAAGGAAGCCAGGAAGGAGATCAAGCAGCTCCGACAGGTCATCGAAACGATGAGGAGCAGCTTGGCTGATAAAGATAAAGGCATTCAGAAATACTTTGTGGACATAAACATCCAGAACAAGAAGCTGGAGTCTCTACTTCAGAGCATGGAGATGGCGCACAGCGGCTCTCTGAGGGATGAGCTGTGTCTGGACTTCCCGTGCGATTCCCCGGAGAAAAGCTTGCCCCTGAACAGCCGCTTTGGCAAGATGGCGGATGGGCTGGCTCTGGAGGAGCAGGTCATGGAGGAGGCGGCTGACAGCGAGCTGCTGGGCGGAGACAGTATGGCCGACGGCGCAGATCTGTTTGATGGGATGGTGACAGCCACCAGCCCCGAGGCCCACGACCTGGAGCTTCTTCGCTCCGCCCCGGGGGCGGAGGTGCTCGAGGTCCTCCCGCTGGCGCTGGCGGAGGCTCCGGCGGAGGGCGGTGCGCTGGTGGAGCAGGCCGTGCAGACCGACGTGGTGCCCTACAGCCCGGCGGTCTCGGAGCTCATTCAGCACGTGCTCAAGCTCCAGGACCCCTGTCCCTCGAGCTCAGCCTCTCCTGATGAGTCCGGGGCGGACTCGACGGAAAGCTTCGCCGAGTCCCTCTCTGCTTTCATGGTTGATCTCACGCCCAGAAATCCCAACTCCGCCATCCTCTTGTCTCCCGTGGAGACCCCATACGCCGCGGTGGGTATGGCCGCTCCTGCGAACCGCCTCATGCGAGAGCTGGATTTTGCAGGCTCCACGGAGGAGAGACTGGACGGCGTCCTCCCGCTGCCTCGGGGGGCCGTCGGGAGGCAGTACTGGAGCAGCAGCTTCCTGGTGGATCTCCTGGCCGTGGCCGCCCCCGTGGTCCCCACGGTCCTGTGGGCATTCAGTACTCAGAGAGGGGGGACAGATCCCGTCTACAACATCGGAGCGCTGCTGCGGGGCTGCTGTGTGGTCGCCCTGCACTCGCTCCGCCGCAGCGCCTTCCACATGAAAACCTGAAGAGAAGTCGTCTCCGTGTGCCAGTCTGTCCCGTGTGGCGCGGTGCCCGGTGGGGAAACAGCGGGTCCACCTGTGGCGGTCTCTGTCTGTCGTTTTGCTCCTCGGTATTTGATTTGCACTATATTTCGTTGAAACCTGTTCACTGTCTAAAACCAGAGGTATCTTCAAAGGCATGGAGACGTGGTTCAAGTTAAATGTCACACCAGTGGTATAGAAAGCATGCTCCTGACCCTGCCGTGTCGTCTGAGGTACCCGTGCTTATCCTAGTGGTTCAGGAAGAGAAAATGCAGAGTTTGCACTTTCAAGACAGCTTCTGTAAGGCTGGCATGTTAGCTCCTTGCTTTGCTTTGTGCCGTTTTAAAAATGTGTAATTGTTACAGCATTCCAATGGTCTTGTGCACAGCAGGGGACTGTAACCAAAAATAAAACTGTATTGGTGTAATTGCTTTGAAGAAGTCTTGAATAGCTCCTTAGTGTCTTACTGGGGGTTGATAAGGTTTGAGTGTTTGCAGTTTTTTACTAAATGTAGCTCCAGAGTCGTAAAATGGCTTGTTTGTTCCTAAACCTGTTAATTGATGAAACTGTATGTAAGTTTACAATGTAGTAACTTATTTTTTGCTTATTATATAGTGTTTTATTGGAGATTGTTTGTAACCACACACTTCAGCATGATGAAAGTAAAGATTAGTGTTTCCATTTAAATAAATGTCTTATCCTCCTATAAAATAATTATCTGTTTCACTCCTATATATGGTAAGAAGGACTAAATGGATAGATCCTTTCTTCTTTATCAAAGGGGATCTATAAAAATGGAATTAAGAAATGAGAAAGAGGGGAAAAATTATTAAAGGTGAGGGTTTCCTACTGTCTTTAAAAAAGCATTGCCTCTGAATAAAAGTAGCTTTGATTGTTTGCTCTGAAATTACCCATACACTTGTTTGTTCATATATTTATTCACTAAGGATGTGTTGAGTATTTGCAAAAAAAAAAAAAGTTGGGTTGATTTTTTAAAGCATATTAGGGATACAGAGAGGGAGAACATGGTACTACCGTATGCTTCCTCCCCTTGGAATAATAGGGTGAGGGTGGGTGGCTGGGAAGGACGAGATAATATTTGATATATATTACCTTATTTATTCCTCACACCAACCTTTCGAGGTGAGTAGTATTCTATTTTACAGATAAGGGAGCTAAACCTCAAAGAGGTAAACCACTCATAATTTCATGGTTCACCTTAGAAGCCAGGATTTCAAGTGTCTGCAAAGCAAATGTTGTTTCCACTGTAAAGGGAAAAAGAGATGAGAATATCTTAAGTTTGCACCCAGAAACTCTCCTTCTATAGAACTTAACACCTTTAAACATACTGTATTTTTACCTGATTTACTTGTCTTGATTATTGCCCATCTCTCCCACTAAAGTATTAGGTTTCTGAGGGCAGGGATCTGTATTCTGTTTTGTTCACAGATGTATGTCAAGAACTTAGAACAGTATGTGGCACATAGTAGGGGTTGTAAAAATAACCTTGAATGAATTAATTCATCCAACAAATACTTACTGGGTGCTAGGCACTTTACCAAATCAGCCATCAATACTGAAGGAGGCAGACAAGGTTTCTGCCCTCAGGGAGCTTAGGTTCTGTCTGTAAAAGACACAGAACATGCCTACAAATGAAGAAAATCATTTTAGATAATGGTAAATACTTCTAAGCAAATAAAGTGTTTTGACTAAGAGTGACAGGGGTAAAGGTAAGGAACAAATCCCTGAAGAAATAACATTATTTCTGGTGGATTAAAAAGCCAGGTATGTGAAGATGCAGGAGTAAAATGTTGCAAAAAGAACAAACGCAAAGCCCCTGAGTCAGAGAAGGGTGGGGCTTTAAACAGGACAATGATATGATCTGTGTTTTTTTTTTAATTTTTTTTTTTAGCTGTGGCTGCTGTGTGCAGAATGAATCATAAGCGGGCAGGAGTGGGAGCAGGGAGACCACTGTAATAGTCTGCATGAGTGGTTATGACAACTTGGAGGTCGAAGTGGACCTAGAGATAAAGTTGAATAAAGATAAAACGTGAGGATCAAACTGAGGTGATTTGCGGAGAGACTGGATGTGGGGAGGCGATGCAGTAGAGTTTAAGGAAGAGAGAAATTAAGGATGACTCTCAGGTTTTTACTTGAGCACCTGGGTCCATAGTGGTACCATTTACAGAGAATGGAAAGAGAGACACGTTTGGGAGAATACGTTTGAGATGTTGAGTAAATATCTATCTGGAAACGTCAAGTGAGTAATTGCATATATGAATGTGAAAACTATAGGTACTGTCAGGGCTGGAGTCGTAAAATTCGGGTTCTTCAGCATTTACATACTCTTTAAAAGCATGGATTGGATGAAATCATCCAGAGGGTGGAAAGAAGGAAAGAAGGCCAAAGACTGAGACCTAGGGCACTTTTACATTCAAATAGAGATAGAGGCCAGAGAACCAACCAAACAGGCTGAGAAGAGGCAGTCCAGAGGTAGGAGAAGAACCAGGGGAAGGTGGTACTGTGAAAACCGAGAGGACTGTGATTTAAGAATGGAGTGGTCAACTGTGTGGAAATCCAACCTAGAAGCTGAGTAACATGAGAACAGATATGCCCACTGGCTTTGACCAAGTCTTAGTGACTGTCAAAATCCTTCTCTTTGGAGAAGTAGAGATGAAAGCCAAATTGAAGTGGGTTGGAGAGTGAATGGAGGAGAAAAAGCAGGAATCAATGTGTATGCTAATTGTTTATAAGTTTTAGTGTGAAAGGGAGCAGAGACATGGGTGGTAATTACAAGGGGATATGAGTTACACCTGTTTGTTTTATTTTTCTATATGGCAAGGAGATAGAACATGTTTGTATGTTTTTGTAGTTGAGCAATAGAGAAAAAGAAGTTGTTAACCCAGGGAAGGAAGGATTCATTGAAGGAGAGAAGCCCTTGAGAAGATGAGAAGGGATAGGACGTCGGGCACGAGGATGTAGGTGTGGAGAGAGATGGTTTGTCTCTGATAGGGCATTTCTTCTCCTGGAGTGCCTCAGGACACACATGGCCACTTAGCATGCTGTAGAGCAATTCGGCTGAAATGGAAGGGAAACTATTTCTGGAGGTGAATAATCGGAAGTGTCCTAAAATAATGAGCCATGCTGACTCAGGCCCCCTCCTTTAGTCCAGCCCCAGCCTCGACCAATACCTAGACACCATTATCTTCCTTGCAGTCCCTCCTTGTGTCTATTTTTGGTCGTTGCTAAATTAAAGCATTTTTACCTTAAGAAAAAGTGTAAGCTTGTTTTCAGTATCCCGTTGCTACAGAAACGAATGTAACACACAAACTCAGTGCTGTTCTTCATCAGTTCGAGATGGATGGAAAGATGGGCTCCGGTGAGGAATTCTCCGTGAACCACAACTATTTATGTTGATTATCAAATTGGAGGCAGTTGATCACGAACAGTGACTTGCTTTGCCATAATGATCTGTATCCCTCTTTAAACCAGAAGTTTCAAACAAAATGACCTCATCTGAGACATGGGACACTGAGTGTCCTAGCCACACTGAAACAAATGTGTGCAAAGGTGAAGCAGGAGATCCTGGACCCCTTGTTCTGTTTTCCTTTTCCTCACCCTCTGCCTCCCCGCCCTTCCTCCTCCTTCTTCAGGGTTTCAGTATGTAAAGTCTGTGGAAAATTACTGCTTTTATTTAGAGCAGTCTCTCACAAATGAGTCCCTTGGAGTAAATAAAAGATGGAACAGGCCTTTCGGAAGCCCAAGGCGTTGGCCGGTTTTGTGGACAGGATGATCTGATCTCATAGAAGCGCTCAAAGCTGCATTCAGTAATCTGTGTGCCTGTGATGTACAAACAGGCAGGAAAATGGAAAAAGAAGAACAATTCCACCCTATTGAACAAATTGCTGTCCCATCAAAGCAAATGTTAAACATTTCCTACAGTTATGTGTGCAAACATTCCAATTTATAAGAAAAGATTTTTTCCCAAAGGGATATGCTGACCTTTCCAAGTTGAGCTGTTATGCATTGCACTCAGATGCCAAGCGTTTCTGACATTTGTGGCAGGAGAAAAAGGAAGTCTGTGATTTGCATCTATCATAGGCTCTGCCTAAGTAGTGGTTAGGTCTGATATGTTTTTTTCTTGAGCACTTTTCATTTAAAAATGTTTAGGGGCAGTTTCCAATTTCCATTTTGGCTCAGTGAGCACTTCTACAAAATTCATCTATTCCCAGTCTTACTGGGCAAAGTGTGCAAAATGAAGCAGTAACCTAGGAAATTAAAAATAATGGTTTTTAGCAATCAAATCTTGAAAGAATGTCAACTCCCAGTTGTCCCAAACAATTAGAAAGTCCACATAGAATAAAACAGGTGGATATCAGGTAATATTTTTAAACCACCGGAAGGCATGCTGTCCTGTGACTACTGCTTCTCTTGCAGTCACAATGGCTGTGGTAACTAATGGTTACAACAGTAATTCCAAACAATTTTTAAAATCTCAAAAAGATTTGAATGCTATTCAGAAGAGTTTGTATGAAAAGATCGGAATACTTCAGTACTGTTTAAGTTTTGTAAAAAGTGTATCTCTTTTAAAAGATGTTTTCAACTTAAAAATTCCCATACACAAGTCACATAAAAGTGAAGTTTGGGCACGGGGGCACCGGGCCTGGAGCCCTGCCATTCGCCTCCCTCTCATCCCCTGCAGTGGTCTTAGCATCACCTCTGAGAACAGCTAGGAAACCAGTTCACTAAACATCGGCTGCTTTGAAAACCACCAGTCACCTGCGGGGTGACTCCCAGTCCCCTGGACTAGTATTCTGGGCAATGCTAAAGGGCTCGATCCTCTGCATCCTAAACAGATGAATGTTTCGTGGAGATGTTTTCTAATCTTTCCTCACATAAGTTTGTTTGCCAGTGCTCTGCTGGCTTAACTGGGAAGAGGATCTCTCGCTCCCCAGCTCACGTAACCGCCTGGGACTCTGATGATGCAGAAAGATGCTGGCTGGGAACCCCACCCCCCCACGCCCCGCCCCATCAGTCTCCCTTGTAAATGCTTTTAAAGGCAGGTATCCTACCCACTGCCCCTCACTGCCCTAGAGTCTGCCCTGGAGTTCCTCCCCATGGTGATCTTTTTTTTTTTTTTTTTTTTTTAAAGATTTTATTTGTTTGGAGAGAGAGAGAGAGAGCGCACACACAAGCAGAGAGAGGCAGAGGGAGAAGCAGGCTTCCCGCTGAGCAAGCAGCCCGATGCGGGACTCGATCCCAGGACTCTGGGATCATGACCTGCGCTGAAGGCAGATGTTCAACTGACTGAGCCGCCCAGGCACCCCTCCCCCGTGGTGATCTTATCTGACCCACAGTCAGGGATAGTTTCACTCTCATTCCCTGAAGGTGTTTGATCAAAGTGATTTTGAGTAACTTTGAAAAATTACATTTTTGCCAGCCTGGAGCTGTAATGAACTGGACTATGAAAACCATTAACAACTGCAGTGTTTCTCCAATCCCATGGTGCAGTAAGGCCCTCCCTCCCCTTCCTGGCAATCAAACAGCTCACAGTGTTTGAAATGGTCTGCCAGCCTTACTTTCTACAGTAAACAATAGGTGCTGGCATTTTAAACTGACCTTTAATTCTTCTGAACCAGCACATTTATTTCTGGCTTGTTGGTTATATAGAGAAAACAAATAACGAAAGCAGTCGTCATAATTTTCACATCTCCCACTGAAAGCAGTCCATGGAAAAAAGTTTTAAAAATGATGACCCATGTAATTATCTTACTCCACGAGGGTTCCTTCTAATCAAGACAGATTGGCAGTTATGAGGTTCGGGTGTGCTGTGAAGCTTCAAAAAGAAATAAAAATCACCTGTATTCCTGTGTACTTTAAACTTGAATGAACCAGGTTAAATATATCTGTAGCCTTAATGTACATCTTCCTTCATTTACCACTAAAAAAAATTCAAAAAACTTTTAAAAAATTTATTTCATAAGCCAATATATCTAATGATGATGACATTTTTCTCCATAAAGTAGGTAAGCACTGATCTTATTTAGGAATAATCAACAGGTTTGGAAACTGCCTTGATGTATAAATTCAGGATTGACTATTTTAACAAATGAAATGGATTTGGGACAGACATTAATATCTTATAATGACCCAAAATTGACATGAGTAAGAAACCATAATGATTTCCCTCAACATACCTCCAACTTAGAGTATGTCCTTTGAATTTCCTATTCATGGAAATGATTTTTTTCTGTGCCATTTACAATCTCAATCAGATCCTAGAGACACATGTTCAGAAGATAACCGGACAAGGTCAGGGACAGAGTTTGTGGCAGGATGGTCTCTGGGTACAGCTGTGGTCCACACATGCATAAAACCTGTGACCTTGGCCTCATTAGAACAATGATCCAAGTGAGCTAATTGGCCTATTTTTGCAACTGTGTGAATATAAACCACATATCATTTCACCTTGATTATAATATCTGACCCAAGTAAACTGGGAATACAGTTACAGTGGCATTGACATTCAACTACAGTTGTTATTTATAGGACAATAAAAGCCAAGCTAATTTCCTTATTTATTAAGTTCTTAGAAAACTCAAATAGGTGTTATCTACTATAATTTGTAACATCATTTTCACTGAGTTAAGAACTAGAAAGGAAATTCTAACGGTGAACTTTTGGCAGCTGGCAGTTTCTAGCAGAGAGGCCTTTGGAATCATAGTCCACGTTGAACGCTGATTAACCACTACGGTGACCTGCTCTCAAAACTTGCTATTTTCTTGTTCATCAAGCACACAACTGCCTTTCTAAGCTTTGGTTTCTTTATATGTGAAATGGGGTAACGGCTACCTCACTGGATTGGGAAGAGTCATTGAAAGAATTAGATTCTCATACTGCTGAACACAGAATGCTTTCCCTTTCGTAATTAAACTTGCAGTTCACCAGGAAGGTGTATGAAGAGTAAAATGGCAACATCAGCCAACTTCTCCCATTGTGCACAGGGAGGGGGCTGCCAAGAGTGCACAGCAAAGGGGAATCATAACTACTATCATTTGCTGAGTGTTCATGCATGTGCCACAGGCACTAACATGAACACTTAACAGTCTCAGGCACCATTTAATACCGCACCATTTCTACAGCTCCGAGAAATCTGAGCTCTCAGAATTGATGCAATCAGATCAATATGTAGGCAAAGCACCTGTATTAATACCCATGGAAGTTCCCAGAAGGGAAGGCTGCAATTACCCTGGTTGGCCACAGACTTCTAGCCTAAGTTTCTATGCAAAAGCTCCTGCTTGGTGAATTTGTGAATTACAGGTGTCCGTAGCAGGTGTTCAGGGTAGAAATGGGGGGCGGGATGTGCCTAAGAGGGTGTTCTCAGCATAGTGTCTATTTCTGGCTCTGGAAGATCAAGGCTTTTGGTGAAAAGAATCTTATTACTCTCAAAACTCACCCTGGTTCCTTACGGAGCATGCCCAATGGCCGTGACCAAGGGGCATGGAAAATAAAGGTGGTGGGAAGCCAAGTTAAAGAAATGGTTGAGCACAACAGGAGTCACAAGCTAATCCTATTAACCTTGGAACACTGTTGGTTATACCAAAGTGAAGTAAATTACATGAAGATAAAAAGAGCTCCCTTTTGATATCAGGAGAGAGTACCTCAAATTTTAAAAATCTACGTAAACAGTAAACACAAGTTATTCACTATTAAAATAAGCTCTTCACGGACCCACCATCTTCCTCATCCCTCCAATTCATCTGAGGAGAAACTTCTTCCCATAAACAATTTGCAAGCCCCAGCGCACCCCCCCGCCAGAGCGGCTTCAGCCAAAACTACTCACCACAGTAACTCGCTTACACACGTTATGAAAGACTTCTTTTGAACAAGGGGCTACAAGCTGTGGAAATCATGGCAGTAGGTTAGTTTAAAGCTGAACTACGCAGGATTAAACAAGACATGTGTTAGCTATACCTGGCCCAGACCCTCCCTTTAGTATAATTACATCATTAGTGACAAAACAGGCTTTTCGGAACACTGGCCATGGTTAGATCTGCACTACACTGGAAGCATACAGCGTGGTGTTGGAAGCTCCATCCAGATGCCCGTTTCTGCAGCTCTCACCTTCGCAACCACGAATCTTCATCTAAAAGAACAGTCGCCATCCTGGCCAGAGGTGAGTGCATTGTCAAAACTAAGGAATTTAGATGCTGCATTTTAAATTCTCAGTTCTAAAATGTTGAATCGATTAAATATGCTACTAAAAAAAGAGCCAAAAGTCAACTAGAAGATATCTGCAGCTACAGCTAAGTAAGAGTGGAAACCATACGTAAGGACACAAAACGCGAAGTTTCACATTCTGCACATCACTTGGCAGCTCAATACAGGAAATGCACAATTCAGATAATGGCAGCACTTCACTAATTCTATCTATGCCTACCTATATTTCTTCTTTACTTTTACTAATAGGCTTCAAGACTGGTAATGTTAATTAAAATTAAAACAAAAGCAAACTATACATTTCAAAGCTAAAAGTCAGTTTGTTACCATGAAGTGTTTATCATAGGTATTTAACTTCACAACTTCTTCTGGGACCACATTACACCCAACTTAACACAGGAATTCAGTTTACATATCAACAGAGGTAAAAAAAAGAAAAAAAAAATCCCCAAATTGCTATTTACTATTTTCATTAAAAAAATATTTCTAATTAATCATACAAACAAAAATTTCTAACCAGTCTTTACTTCTAATCAAACAAAAAGAAAAAAGTTAACAAAAAACAAAATCCCACATTATGAAAGTCATGACCAAAGTAGACTTCGATACTTGTCAACTACTGGGGAAAAGCAGTAAACTTGATTGTACTAAAGGAGAGGTTATCCTTTACGAACCCCAAATTTAGAGAAATCATGTAGCAGTCCCATAACTAAAAATAAATAAATACAAATAAGGGAAGGGAATACATTATTACTAAAAATTTGAGTCTAATTCTATTTAATCAGATGTTTATTAGCAGAAACTAATAAACATGATAACTGAAAATGTGGCTTGGGACTGTAAAAAGCAGATCTTTACCAAAGTTAAATTTCAAGTAGATTCTACAATCATATTTAGTCTAGGAGCTTAGGCTTAGGACTTAGGGTGATCTCACTATACAGGCTGTGATTTTACTATGAAATATCATTTTAATTCAAACATATTAGCAGTAGTTAGCGTTGTAGTGTATCTAGGACACTTAAAAAACCCACAGAATGTTAACTTTGGGCAACAACTTTTATGAAAGTAAAAATCTTTAAAAATTCAAAAGCCATAGAAAATCAGTCTGAATGTATTTTAATCATGGAGAAAAAATTAATGGGATTTAAACTATAAATCTATTTCTTTCCTGTGAACACAGTATGTACCTATTTCCTTGAAACTATTTTAGAGCCAGTCAACACCCAAAAATAAAAATATTATTCCTATCTCTGTTCAAAATTTAATGAATCAATATTATCTTAGCCAAGAACACAGTAAACTGCATTATGTCAGATATATAAAATTGATACAGAAATCATTTGAAAGCTTTGAAATATTAGAATCGAAGGCTTTCTGCATTTATAAATTAATGGCTTTTGTGGGGGGAGGGACTAAGTTACTTAAAACTCTGTAACATCTTAAAATCTACAACAAAAGGAAAAAACTACTAATACTAGTCTTTAAAACTCACAAGTTACAATAATGCAAAACAAATTTGTCATTTTTGCTGATTTTCAATGTTTATACATGCAGTATAAATTACAAATATGTATACCATTACAACACCATCTAAAAGAAAACAATGATGTATAAAAACTTTATGATAAATAAAATTATTGCATTTAATGTCATTTTCTTGAAAACCAAAGTCATCAAGTCCCTTAACGTCATATTAAACATAAACAATACCAGTTCAAACTAGAAGAAATGTATTCCAATATCAGCTTCTGACAACAAAAATAAAGAGGTTAAAGCCCTGCAGTCTGTCTGAGTTAGGTCAGATAATCATGGAAACAAAGGAATATTTAAAATTATTTATTTTATCATTATGCACAATGAAGGAAAGCATTATAGAGAGCAGAGTTCTTTCCCACCATAAAATTATTTACACCCATTTATTTAGCTAGAAACACTAGCTAGAGGAGGTACTGGTATATTCCATTTGTGATAATTTCTCTACAGCAAACAATTGTCTTACACTTGGAGCATGTTGAAAAAAATATTGCCTCGTAGGTCTTTTTTGCTTTTTTGAGTCTCAATCACTAAGAGCTCAAGGTACTTTGAAAGAATCCTGGTCTCCTAGATGGTCTGATGAATGCATTAAAATCAAGCAATGTGTTTGTATTCTGAAAATATTCTCAAATCCATATAAATGTTGCTTGACTTGTAGCGCTCACATCTCTCTTACTGGCACTATGACATGTGAAGAACATTTGTTATGAAAGCTTCACGCCAATTTTGTTCTGTTCCTTTTTCATTAGCCGCTGTGCCTCCTTCTCCATTTTCTTCCTTTGTTGTTCTGCTGCTCTCTTTTCTCTGTCTGCTATCTTCTGCTGCCTGAAAAGAAACATATTCTTATTTTTACTTTTAGAAAATACCACACAGGTAAAATGGCAAATTCCAGAAAGAAACAGCGGTGTCTTTTTACTAACATCAAATGTAAGTATGAAAAATCTTTCTCCTCAGTGTTTTGAAAATTTCAAAGATTTTCAAAAACAGTATTTCTTTTAATCCTTGGAACACGACTTGCAAAATAAGAGTATTGTCTCTATGTTACAAATAAGTAAAATGAGGCCCAAAGGCTAAGTGACTTGCACAAAGGCTAAGTGACTTGCACAAAGGCTAAGTGACTTGCCCAAAGTCATAAGATTAAGTACAAGAAGAACCCACATCTTCTCATCCCTCTTCTTCAGATTATTTTCACTAAAACACTACCTCCATTGGACCACACCTTCTTTTTGATACCATTCTGAAAAGCCTGATGTTAAGGATTAAATCTCCTGTTATGACAATAGTTAGAAACACTCTGCTAAAGGAAGTTAAGAACACAGATGTGCAGAACACAATGCACAAAGAAAAGAGAAACGTAACACAAGCCTTCCAACTGGAAGCTAGAAGTCTATTTAAGGATTAGCATTTGGCCAGCTCTACTGAGGAAGGAGCAGAATGGTAGGCACTTGCTGATTATACCTTATGAGATACCTCCGTCCTCCGCGGCCCCTCCCTGCCTCCACTGAGTTAGAACCACTAGCCTCTCCTTCGTTACTGACTGACTTGTGTGGGGAGTGGGAGTAGCAGGGGGTGACGAGATAGGACAAAGAGCAGAAGCTGGTCCTGGATCTACAGTTTACGGCATGAGAAACCAGTGAAAAAGCATGCAAGGTTGAGGAAGGAAGCGGAGGCCACAGTTGTGCATGGGATGGGCAACACGAGGTTATAAAACAGAAAAATCCACAGTGGACTACCTATGTATGGGACGGCTCAAAGCGGACTCTGGTGAGCAGAACGTATATACCATTCTCATCATATTTGTAAGTGGGAGTGAGCAGACTTGTGTATGACCAAAAGTTGAGAAAGTAGACTTTAGGCAATAGTTTGACCTTCGTCAGTTAAGTAAAGTTTCAGAGGAACAGTTTAAAAGAAATCTACTTTTTTTTTTTTTTTTTTTGGGAGTGGGAGAGGAAGAAGCAGGCTCTCAGTGGAGGAGCCTGATATGGGGCTCGATCCCAGAACGCCGGGATCACGCCCTGAGCCGAAGGCAGACGCTTAACGACTGCGCTACCCAGGCGCCCCAAAAGAAATCTACTTTTCACTAGCTCTGATCACTTCCCAGCATAACTGATAATCTGCCCTAAAAAAAAGTCAAAATGCAAGTGGCAAAAAGGGAGCTAGGAAAAGGAATATAAAGAGCTGGCTAGCTTACAAACAAGTAAGATCATCAAGCTTTCACTGGGTAACTAGTTAAAGTGTTAACATCAACGGTTTATGTTCCTGGAAAATGAGGCAATTTAGAGATGACTGCAGACAAATCTGTTTTCCCTCTCCAGATACACACCTGGAATTACTGAAGTATCAGAATCTCCTTCCTTAACTTTACCGATTCCGGTACTGGCAATATTAAAGTGGCAATGGGACACAGACGGAGTGAGAGGACATGCAGTGTGAATACACTTCCAAAGTTCGCAGTGTTTCTCTGGGGACAGTGACAGCACAGGAGTCCTCCGTGTCTCTCTGACTCTAACTGAGGCAACTTGTAGCAGGAAGCATGAGTACTACCGACTGATAGGCTCCCTCTCCTAAGCTGTCAGATAACATAAAACACTAGGTTTGGGGTTTTGTTTTTTGTTTTTATCTTGTTTTGTTCAGAGTGCAAGAGGGTAGCGTAGAAAAAAGGTTTTGGTACAGTTCATTGTTAAGATACTTGTGAACTCATAAACTCTACATTGCTGTCATTAAGATTACTGGATTCAGAATGAACAGACCCCTCCTTTATCCTGCAGTTACTGACACAAAAATCACTAGAACCCCCGAAAATGTTCTAAAACACTTAGACTTCTATATCTATGATTTATCCAAAAAAGAGTAAAAGAAATAGATAACTTATCTTTTTTTGATGATCCTTGCAACATAAATGTTGTTTACAATTTTAAAAGTACTTCTTTTACAGTGAATAATGACTAAATAAAAACTAAATATTTAAAACTCTCATAATTTTACTGACTTTTAAAAAGTGACACATCCCTGTTAAAAAAAAATGCTGAAAATAGGAAAGACAAGACAAAAAAAAGTCAGCCTTAACTCAACTGCACCCTCTGCTGGCTGTTCAAGGTAATTGTAGTTAATTAAAGAAGACAGGAGGGAAAATAAAACGAAATCAGTTGTTTTGTTATTTTCTATCCCTATTACAAAAACAATCTTTTAAATTAAAAAAAAAAACTTACATCACTGTGTTTTACTATATCATCTTTAGAAATAAAAATGACTCATATACATTTAAACATCTGAGCTTTTCACCAGCGATGATGATCATAAACTTTTTTAGGGTCAATATTCTGTTTACTCTTTGACCTAACGCAAGAATTAAGTTTATTGCTCACAAAAACAAGAAATAAGAACATAAACACCAAAAAAACAAACTTGAAGACCTGAGGAATGATTTTCTTCTCTGTAGAACAGATAGTACCTGACAGAATTATTTACCTCACAAGGCTTTTGGTACATCAGCTGAGCTATCTATACAAATGTGGAGCGCTCTGCGTAAGTTACTTCCATTTGAATGTGCTGGGCACACGGGGAAACAAAAATAAAGGCATAATTTCCGACCTAGAGGAATATAAAGTGGTGGCTCACATTTCAAGAGATAACTATGGGGAATGTAATATAAAGCAAATAGTATAATATGATGTATATATACAGAAGATCCCATTTGCCATTAATAACAGTATCTCTTTTGTTCCTATAATGCTTTAAATTCTTGTTTTCTGTGAGGTTTTAATCATATAAAACTAGTATATGCAGTCTGAAATTAAAAAGAAAAATCCTGTATTACCTCAGCTTAAGGAAGAAAGAATGAAGAAAAATACAACTTTTAGCAGAATAAGCTTTCTCGACCTCAAATGCAACATGAACAAATGGAGTTCTTCTACTGAAGCTGCAATGTAAGTATGACTAAAATACCTCAGAACTTCTTCTGCTTGCCAGGCCGCATCTTCTTCTTCTTCCCACGCGTTGGTATTTTCCTGCCAGGTATCTAAGTCACCTAATTCAGGCTACGACAAAGTACAAAACAAAATTACGATAGTTAAAGAGCTCCTCTTTCTCCACTTAGCAGTCAAAAAGAGTATCTTTTATAACATGACTCAGACCTTGTCACTCCTGTGTCTTCTTCATGTCCTATACAAGGCCCAGATGACCGGGCCCCTGGTGGGCCTGGAACTGAGCTGTTTCCTGTGACAAATGACTTTATTTCGGTACCCAACGGTCCTGGGCAGGTACAGCTTTCTTCCTATTTTATGTTTTATATGGATTTTTTTTTCCGCCTACTTTAAGTTGGAATGGACAAGAATAGAACATTCCTTCTTTCTGTTTCTCTCTTTTCAGTGAGAGGACAGGGTGGTGGTGGGGGCAAGAGAAGAGACTGACTGGAGACGGAATTAGAGATGCCTAACTACTCTGTGCTAAGGTGAACCGGAGGACCCAAAGCTTCCAAACCAGCAGAGTCATTTTCATTTAAGCACAAGTAATTTATAGATTTTTCAGTGGTTCTTCCTAGGTGGGTCCAAGCAAAAACAACGAATCAGGCAAAATTTACTCTTTACCAGAGTACTTCCATATTGTGCTTTGTTTTGCCTGTGCTACTTACCTGATCCCAGTAAGCTAGGCTTCCACTATTTCTTCCATTATACTTTCCACTATTCCCCAGGCTAGACCTCTGAAAGTTCACTTCTTCTTCCACAAACCAATAAAAATGCTCATTCTGGAATGTTTAGTTAGGTGCGGAAGTGACTATGATCATAAAATAACTGGCACCCTATCATATGATTTCTCTCATCTATGGAACATAAGAACTAGGATGATCGGTAGGAGAAGAAAGGGATAAAGAAAGGGGGGTAATCAGAAGGGGGAATGAAACATGAGAGACTATGGACTATGAGAAACAAACTGAGGGCCTCAGAGGGGAGGGGGGTGGGGGAATGGGATAGACCGGTGATGGGTAGTAAGGAGGGCACGTATTGCATGGTGCACTGGGTGTTACATGCAACTAATGAGTCATTGAACTTTATATCGGACACCGGGGATGTACTGTATGGTGACTAACATAATATAATAAAAAATCATTAAAAAAAAAAGAAAAAGAAAAACAACAGAATTTAAGAAAAAAATAAAATAACTGGCACCAATCTATGAATAGATTTATTATACTTTCTTTTGAGCACTTACACTTAAAACTCATGAAAAATGTGTGGTTTTCTCCTCCTAACCATAAACGTAATACCATCCTCTGTTAAAACTTTTTAGTGTATTTCTGATTATCTGTTTAATGTAAGTCTCTAAAAGTAGAACACTTAAATCAAATAAAAAAATTTTTTTCAAGCCACTGAACCAAAATACAAATGACCCTCTTGAAAATTTATACCAACTTATCCTACTGACAGCAACAGGTGGAAGTCTTGTTTCCCTGTACCTTTGTCAATACTGATAATAGCCTTCTTTCCTCTTTGGTTAAGATTTGAGAATGCTGGGGTGCCGGGGTGGTTCAGTCGTTAAGCGTCTGCCTTCGGCTCAGGGCATGATCCCGGCTTTCTGGGATCGAGCCCCACATCAGGCTCCTCCACTGGGAGCCTGCTTCTTCCTCTCCCACTCCCCCTGCTTGTGTTCCCTCTCTCGCTGACTGTCTCTTTCTCTGTCAAATAAATAAATAAAATCTTAAAAAAAAAAAAAAAAGATTTGAGAATGGCGTCTTGTTATTTTACTTTGGATTTCTTTGAGAACTAATAAGATCAAACTTTTCTTCATGTAATCAGGCTAATGTCTATTTCTTATTTGTAAATGTATCCATTTTTCCACTGAGGTGTTTGACTTTCTGTACATAAAACATTTAGACATAAAAAAAAGTGAACTAAAACCACAAAAATGGAGTGATCTCTGATCCTTTAGTAGAGATGGCCTCCCAAGGTAAAAAGTTTTAAAGTATAAGATGGATAGATTTGCTACCTAAAGACTAAACACAGGGTGCATGAGTGGCTTAGTTGGTTAAGTGTCCAACTCTTTTTTTTTTAATATTTTATTTATGTATGTATGTATGTATGTATTTATTTATTTGACAGAGAGAGATAGTGAGAGGAGCAGGCAAAGTGAGAGGGTGAAGCTGACTCCCCACCGAGCAGGGAGTCCGACGCAGGGTCTGACCCCAGGATCATGACCCAAGCCGAAGGCAGACGCCCAACCTACTGAGCCACCCAGGCACCCCAAAGTGTCCAACTCTTAATCTCAGCTCAGGTCTTGATCTCTGGGTTATGAGTTCAAGCCCAGCACTGGGCTCCACGCTAGGCATGGAGCCTACTTTTAAAAAACAAACAAACAAACAAACCTAAACACATCTGCCCATCAAAAATATCCAAAACAAATTATAAAGCCAACAAACCAAAAAATTGTAAAAGATGACAGAAAAATGTTAATATCCTTAGTATAAAAAGCTATCACAATAATATAAACGATGAAACTCCAGAAAAAAAAATAGAATGTGGAATTTAAAAGAAGAACCTAATTGGTAGAATGGGTGGTAAGATATTTTTGGAGTAGAGAACAAAGTGCAGTAGTTACCATTCTCTCCTAAGTGATGCCCCCTTATTGCAACTGCTGGGAGGAAACTATGTGGAAATAGCACCGGAGACATTCTCCATCTACCCTATTTACCCTTTCCAACTCTGTGGGGAGGTATGTATTTACAACTTCATAATGAGCTATATTAGTATTGTTAAAACTTATAATTACAAGTAAGTGACATTTACTAATTCCCTGGAAAAGTCTGAACCACTTTACCAATATGGATCAAACATATATAAATAAAGTATAAAATTTAGAAATATAAAATAAAAAATTAAACATGCTGAGCTGTTTTAGAGAAATATCTTTGGTGCTCTTGTGCTCTCATAGCATGATGTAAATGCACAGGAGTAGGGGCGCCTGGGTGGCTCAGTTGGTTAAGTGTCTCCCTTTGGCTCAGGTCATGATCTCAGGGTCCTGGGATCGGCCCCACAGTGAGCAGGGAGTCTGCTTCTCCCTCTCTCCACTCATGCTCTCTCTGACTCTTTCAAATAAGTAAATAAAATCTTAAAAAAAATAAAAATAGAAAAATAAATGCATAGGAGTTATCAAAATTTGCATTATTTATGTCTGATCACTTATTTAATACTGCACCTTCCCCACTAGAATGCATTCAAAAGAAGCAAGGACTCTGCCTGTTTTTCTTACTTTCCACTACAGTACTAGCCCCAAGCACCCTGTCTTGCATTAGTAGGATTATTTTTGACCAATGAATTAAAAACATACATAAACATGGGTCTCCTGGCAAGAGGGGGTCTCTGAAGCACCCGTGAAGTTTAAACAAACGAAGATAGACAGATGTGGTGGTTTAAAAATATGTCTGCAAATTCTTTGGCACTGTTTCCTTCAAGAGGTAGAGCTTAATTCCTCTCCCCAGCATATGGGCTGGATTTAGTGACCAACATCCAATGAATAAAATAATGTGGAGGTGAGTGTGTCACTTACAGGATTAGGTCATAAACAAGCATTGTGGCTTCACCTCTGCATGCCTTCTCTTTCTCGGGGATTGCTTGTTCTGGGACCATTGGTGATTATGTTGTATGGAAACTCAAGCAGCCCTATGGAGAGGTCCATGGCAAGGAACTGAGGTTTCATGCAACCAACCAGCGTTAATCTGCGAGGCATGGAAAGTGAGCCCCTTTGAAATGAATCCTCCAATTCCAGTCAAGCCTTCAGATGACTACAACCCCAGCTAATGATCTGTCTGGAAACTCATGAGAAAGCCTGAGCCACAACCACTCAGTTGAGTCACTCCTGGATTCCTGATCCATAGAAACTATATGAGATAAAGAATGTTTATTGTTTTAAGCCACTAACAGTGGGGTTGTTATATAATAGTGTCATATAATAATAACATAATAAATTAATCAATAATTAGTAGTCAATAATTAGTCAATCAAAACATGCTTAAGCTTAGATCTGGGGAGAAGTCTGGACATTTTTTTTTAAATTATGGAGAGTTCTTTGATGATAATTATAACCACCCTAGAGTGTCAGACTGAAAGTTGGGTTTTTTTTTTAAATATTTTATTTATTTATTTATTTGAGAAAGAGACACAGAGAGAGAGAGCGTGCAAGCACGAGCAGTGGGGAGGAACACAGGGAGAAACAGACTCCCCGCTGAGCAGGAAGCCCGATGCAGGGCTCCATCCCAGGACCCTGAGATCATGACCTGAGCTTAAGGCAGACACTCAACCAACTGAGCCACCCAGGTGCCTCTGGACATTGGTGTTTTTGAAAAAATTCAAAGCTGATTCTGAGATACTTCCAAGGTTGAGAACCACAGGTATATACTTCCCTCACTACTCTTGTCCTTCAAAGTGATGCATTTAAGTCACACCTACTACAAGTCAAATTATACTTTAAATGTAAATATACTCTACTAAGGAAACAATTCATGACTCATTTAAAAATAACCTGCTTTTAAGTTTAAATTTCAGTGGTAATCTCTTTAAAAGTCACTTTTTTTTTTTAATTTTTTTTTTTTTTTAGCAAGGGAGAAGAGAGAAAGTGCATATGTGCATGCACGTAGGGGTAAGGGGCAGAGGGAGAGACAGGATCTTCAGCAGGCTCCACACAGAGCCCAAAGCGGGGCTCAATCTCACAATCCTGAGGTTACAACCTGAGCCAAAATCTAGAGTCGGACACTTGACCAAATGAGCCTCCCAGGCACCTCTAAGGTCACATTTGTAAGTAACATACTATATTTATCTTTTATGTGTACAGTGGGACTCTGATCTTAGTAGCTGATGTAATTTACAATCTCATAAAAGGATAAGATTGGCAAAACTCCAGATTAACGTCTCTCATCTGCTAAGCCTGTTTCAAAGCACAGAAATACAAATATTATGTTCAACTCATTTTGGTTTTCTTTAAGAAAACAAGTAAAAACAAACCCTTGCCTATATATCATTAACATACTTACAGATTGATGAATAAAAGGCATATCCTGTGTAGCTGCTAATCTACTAGAGAAACCCGTGCTACCATCTGCTATGCCAAAATTTAATGGTTCTCTCTTCTTAATAATGATCTGAAAGATTAATTGAAACAGAATTATAGGAATATTTTATGCATCATATAAAAACAGACAAGATAAATAAGTGACCAAAGTATTCTATAATTATTTCAAACATGCCCTACCTTTCTTCTTTTAAAATTAATAATGTAAAGATTTTTTTAAGTCTGTAAAGAGTATCAAAATTTCTAAGCAAATGTCAAACAAATCACTTACATACTAAGAAAAACTCCATTTTATTTTTTCTAAAAAAACAAATTTTCCTCTTCTTCTCTCTCTAGACCCACAAAATATAAGTTGTTTTAGTCACCGTATTAAATAAGAACATGTGTCACATCCTACTAAAGGATAATCATCTCTCTTCGTGTGGTTATCTATGAATGCATTAACTTTCTAAAGGCAGTAATGTTAGCTTTGTAGCTTAAACATTTTCAGTCTAACTAATTTATTAATGTACTATCGTAATATTCTAGGTTCCTCTTTCAGCAGCAATATACTTTCAAAATATAAGGTATTCATCTACTAAGACACTCAAATTCCTTGAAAAATACACAACTTTATGCTCTTCAGGATTGAGACATTTGGACAACTTAACAAAAACAATCCTGATTACAGAATGTAAATGTTACCAGCCTTGAAACTGTAAAAATAAATTTATAGCTGAAATTGGCTGGGAGGTAGAAGAGGGTGAGAAACCCTATTAGGGAAGGTGGAATAAATAATGTCATTTTATAAAGTCCATTTTAAGAAATATTTTCTATACATGACTGAACAAGAAATGGAACTCTAAGTATGTTGTGTTTTTTTTTTTTTTTTTTAAATAGCTGAGTGATTAGTACGGTAGACTGGAATAGCATCATAATATTTGGAAGAGGGGGAAGAGCAGTGAGGGTGGTATGAAATAAACCCTCATCTACCACAGTATGAAGTCAGTGGACAATGTCTATGATTGGTAAATCAAGGCACAGCAACATAAGCATATTATATATAGATATGATTTAAAAAAAAAACCAACTATAAGCCTAAACAGGAAAAATTATCAGTGGTTGCTTCTGAGAAGTAGAACTGGCTATGGGGAATGATGGGGCAGAAGTCTGTTGCTTTTCATTATAAGCTCTTCTATATTCTTTGACTTAAATTTTTTTTTTAAAAGTACACGTACTATTTTTGATTAAAAAAAAAAAAAAGGAAAATATTCAGCAACTGTTCTTTTTCCAAAAATTCCCTCTACCTTTAAGTGATCTTACATATCCAACTCAAAAGGGATTAAGTAAAGTGTGGATGACTAACATAAGCCCACAACAATTATTCTGTTCTGAGAGTCCTGCATCAGTTTTACAATGGTTATAAACAATGGAAACCATACCTATCAGTTTGTAGGCATCACGAAACTGTGAACTCTTTCAAGGTCAGAACTTTATCTTAATCAGCTTAGCCTCTATAGCAGAGACTGCAGTCTAGAATCTGGTCTACAGCTGGATTTCAGTAAATACATAAATAACTTTAAAAGATTTGGGGGTGCAACTTACTAGATCTATGTCTAGGTCACTTGAATATATAAGCTTGTTTAATATGTTAGAAAACACAACAAACTGATCATTAGAAATAGGCTTTCTGACAAATACTAATTATACTGTCTGATTTAAATATAGGAATCTGAAAAGCAGTTTATTTAACCTCCCAAAGCATAAATCTTTTACATACTTTCTGAGTTTTCCTTATAGTTGGTGTCATGTCCTTAAAATAGTCAGGTTCCAGTTGTTCCAAAGCATTTTGTTGTGTTGCTACATTCCCATTGCCTCCTTCAATCTTTACACTTGTGGGGGCGTCTTCATCCCAGGAAGTCCACTCTTCAACATCGGTCTACATTGAATCCATCAGGAGTGTTAGCCACAAAGGGGTAACCTAATCAACATCTCACTCACCATTTATTAGAAAAACAGGCTTTCTAAAACATTGGTTTTCAAACTTTTTGACCAACAGAAAAAATATAAATTTTATAACACATACCAAAACTAGATCAAAGTTTAAAAAAACAGTTACTTTTACTAGAAGTTAGACAATTGGCTCTATCCATTAAAAAACAGAAAACGAAACAAAAGCAAATGCTTTAAAACCTGAACTGACATTTAGAACTACAGTCCACAGAAAGAATATTCAAACTTGCATCCTAAGCCTAACCACGTTGATGGCCTGATTTAAAAAACAAAACAAAACAAAACAAAAACACTTGTGACAGGATTTATATAAGACAAGAGTCTCAAATATAATATTCAAAATCTCCATGAAACCCAAAATTATTCAGTAAATAATCAGCAAATTTCAACCTGCATGGAAGGCTAATATAAATGTTACATTTATCTGACTAAGACTTTAAAACAGTTATAAAAATACTTTAACAAGCAAAAGCAAACACTCTTGAAACCTATGGAAAAATAAAATAGAAAATCTCAGCAAAGTAACAGAAAACACTATGAGGAACCAAACAAAAATTTTACAATTAAAAAATATAACAACAACAAAAAGGCTGACCTGACTATCAAATTAACTTCATAACATACTAATTAATGATCTGCAGGCCAGTTCGAAAACCATGGTTCTGGAGCACTTAGTCAAACTTAAAAACAAATTACCTGTTTAGGAACTGATGAATAATCAACTGTAGTTGGCAAAGTTATTTGGTCTCCACTTAATTTCCGTCCTCTGCCAGATCTAAAATAAAATATTTCCATAATTACCAAAAATTCCATAATTACCAAATCATGGGTAAAAGCACTATAGATAGTAACTGAAGGCTTATAAAAGATCTTTTATAATTTCACAATTATTTATTTTAATAATTAAGAGTTGCTCATTAAAATATGAAAAAAAGGCATGCATCAAATATCTTTTAAACGTGTTTAAAATCTTAGGACAACAAAACTGCTTTTTGGCTTAGGACTCAGGATTATAGATAAACTCAGGAGAAATATAAAGATAAAAAAAAAAAGGCAAAGTGATTTCAAACCATATTCCTTCAAACCATGCTCTGTTGGTGAAGCTCTGGGACACCTAGCCTGTTTTTGTTTTTTAAGATTATTTGAGAGAGAGAGAGAGAGAACACACGTGCACATGAGCAGGGGCAGGAGCAGAGGGAGAGAGTCTTCAAGCAGACTCCCCACGGAGCTCAGCCCCATGACCCTGAGATCATGACCTGAGCCAGAGCAAGAGTTGGATGTTCAGCCAACTGAGCCACCCAGGCACCGCCCACCTATGCCGTTTAGCCTGGATGGCTTGGCTTTTGTCTATTTTACTGATTTGGTTTTTTGGTAAGATTACCTATCAAACTATTAAAAAGTTTGAAATCACCTGGTTGAACTAAACTGTAATTGATAAGGATTAGTAGGAGAAGCGCTATATTAAACAAAATAGGTATCATAACTCAGTTGCTAAGAGCATGGGCTATGGAAACTATGTAAACCATAGTTTTAAATGTTACTTCTATTAACTATGAGTCTAATTAGAATCAACGGGCCTCTCAGCTTCAATATCCTCATCTGCAAAATGTAGGTATTCAAACCTACTTTTGAGGGTTGTTGTAAGGATTTAATTAAGTGACATATTTAAAGCAGCTAGACATTAGACAGTGCCCAGTATATAATATGACACTAAAAAAAAGGTAGCTATTATAACTGATTAATCACTTGCTTCATTTCAAATAATCTATAATGCATCTACTTAGAGCAAACTGGTAAAGTTAGTTATTTTTACTACGAGATTAGAAATCATATTTTGTTTAAAGGATGAACAGAAAATACGGTCTACTACTAAATTTAATGTGGACCTGGTACTTTAGAACACATGATCTAGGTTCCTTCTGACACGTCAGAGAAGCTTATTCTAATAACAAGTCAGTTTTCTTTAAAAGTGAACATACAATCAATCCTAAATATACTTACATTCATAATTATTGTGAAATTTATAGTGGCAACAACCATCCTTAATATTTTTTAAATCAAATGCATTTTCTTTTACTGAAAGTATTTTAGTTTTAGAAAATACATATGCAAAGAGAAAAACACTTATAACTTATCTTCTGTTAAGCTCTAGCCTTCTGGCAACTAAAACCCATTCTTATCCTACTTTACCTCTTGAATTTCTGGCCATTCCTAATGCTCAGACAATCTGAGCACTTGGTTCACTATTTTCCCTATTTCCCAAATCCTGTCCTCTTCCTGGGTAAGTTCAATAGTCACCTAAATTTTCCATTTCTTTCTTGATCTTTCTTCCTCCAGTGATCATCTTCACTCTATTTCATCCACTCATTCCCATTGCCATACTATGGACCCATTTTTTTTTTTAAATCCAAAATCACTTTACTTCTAACAATAAATGTCCTTAATCCTCAGAGTTTTAATCGTTATAAATGGCCACTTAGCCAGAGAATATATTTCCTGGCCTCCTTTGAAGCTAGGTGGCCATATGACTAAGCTCTGGACAATAAGGTAAGAAAAGAAGTGTTGTGCACAACTTCTAAATCAAGTCTGCTAAAAAAGAGAGCTGACAGCCTTCTACTTCCTGTTTTACTATACCCTACCTCTGTGTGTCAGTACTTTTTTTTTTCACAGTACCCCTGGCCAAAACAAATACCTAACAGTTCCCCTGATTAAGTAGTTAGACCCAAACAATTTAATACTTATTTATGTCCTAACTACACAATAGCCATTTGCAAAAATACTACATATAAAGAAAAATAACATTTTGATTTCACTCTTAAAAAACCACAATCACTAATGGAATATATGTGTGGGGCTACTGGATAGGGCAAAGCTTCTCAAAACTCGAAATCAGACTGGATACTACCGTTCTCATTTTCTGTTCCATATTAATTTTTGGTTCAGTACTTGCTTTAATTACAGACTAAATTCTAGCTTTGCAAAGATAAGTCCCCAAAAATACAAGTAAACAAACGCTTATCTCAAACATTCAAGAATATCTGCAAAAGTAATGCTGCACGATCTAATGCTACAATGTGAACCACCTTGAGCTAGTAGTTTGTGCAGCATTTAACAAATATTGACTATCCCATTGACTATGTTTTGCTACATATTTAACAATATCCTGATGATACCCCTGTGAGTTTAATGTGAAGCCCTCAAGTGCTTCAGCACATAGCTCTAGGGTACAGTACAGAAGTACACAACTATAACTCTAGGGTATAGTTGTGTGATAAAATAGAAGGAATTCAAATCTTCGGATGACTTAACTGAAGCAGAATGACTTATCTGACTAGGACTAAGTAGTCCACATTCCACATTCTGGAATACTATCTAAGAGACAAAACAAAACAAAACAAAACAAAACTATTTTGTGTGGGGTTTTTCTGTTCAAGTTTTTAATATAAAAACAACATTCATATTATAGTATATAAATAAATACTTATTCCTAATTCCACCTAACCATCTTAAAACATTCTGGTAATGAAATAATTATGTACACAAACACTGTCTTATTACAGTGAAAATCGGTTTGCTTTTTTCTGAAATTCTATAGGAATAAGAATATGATTTTTATTAAAGATGTAAGAATTTGAAAGAATGAAAAGTGAAACTCTTTCTAGATCTGAAAGAGAAAAAAAATATATAAAAAAATACCAGACAGTAATGAATGAATGCTATAATCAAGTTATTTAGCTTAAATATAGTCTGTCCTGTCTTTTTGTAATTATGAAGGCATCCAAAACCAGCAAGAAGATAAACAAGTCAATTTGGACATAAAATTTGTTTACCTGCATATTAATCTCTTTAGGAATGAGAATACTGTTGCTAGGCAGGTGCAAACTTTAAATAACCGAAACTGTGTGATAGCCATGGTGGGAATCAAAACCTGTGGAAAAAGCACAAAAATAAATGCACTTATCTGATTTCATAAGCTATATTCCCATTCTAAAGTCAAGTTGAAAGGTCCTATTATGAGCTGTGAAAATCAGACATTTTTTACTTCTCTTTAGAAACCACAAATATAACACAGTAAATTTTATTTTATTTTAAGGATTTTATTTATTTGAGAGAGCGAGAGCACACGTGAAAAGGGGGTGGGGAGACAGAGGGAAAGAAAAAATCTTAAACAGACTCTGTGCTAAGCGTGGAGCCCAACACAGGGCTTGATCTCACAACCCTGACATTATGACTGAGCCAAAATCAAGAGTCAGGCACTCAACCAACTGAGTCACCCAGGCGCCCCATACACAGTAAACTTTAAAATTAAAGCGTAAATCATACTGACAATTCAAGAAACAAGATTTTTAAGTTTTCAATAGTTGAGAGGAAAAAAAACCTTTTTGAAATATTCTCAGAATATTTAACTGAACTTCAATTACCTGTTTATGACTTATTTTCTACCAAAAAGCAAAAAGCATAAAACAGTATATACTGAGTCTTTTGTACCTTTTGAAGTTTGAACCACATGAATGTAACAGTACTTTTCAAAATCTTTTTAAACATTTTTAACTTTTAGATAGATACATTTTATTATGCCCACTTTATAGATGAGGAAATTGAATTAAGAGAGGTCAAATAACTTGCCCAAAGTCACATAGCTAATAACATGAAAATAACAATAGAGTTCATCTAGTCCAGTGGTTCGCATATCTGGGGATCCTTTAAAGAAATAATGATACCTGGGTCTAACTCCAGTAAATCAATTAAATCATATTCTCTAAGGGGAAAATTCCAGTTAAACTAATAAGATAACAAGGGAAACAAAATATAGTCAACAGAAAAGGGAGGGGAAAAAAAGTGGGGGAGAGCAGAAAACAAGAGAAAGGGGAACAAACAACAGACAGGAAAAGAACAGGGAAAATATACCACACTAACACTAATCAAAAAGAAGCTGAAGTGACTATTTCAATGTCAAAGAGCAGATTTCAGAGAAAATAATATTAGCAGGCATAAAAATGGTCCTTTCATAATGATAAAAGGGTCAGTAAATCAAAAGCACACAACAATCCAAAATATATAAGTCCCTAAAACAGAGTTAAGCCAATACCATAAATAAGAGGTGATATTACCAGAGAGTCTGCAGATATTAAAAGGCTATTGAGAAAATATTACAAACAACTTTATGCCTATATAGGCATACAGATCTATACTCCAATCTGAGTAGTAGCAACACCAGTATACTACATATACTGTTTGTACGTTATGCCTTATATAAACGTTCAAAACAAAAATATAAAAACAACACAGTAACAGAAAGCAAGGAAACATAGTTAACTTTTGTGATACCTGATCCTAATTACTCTGTAGAGCCACTACTGCCATTCCCTTCAAAGAAGGGCAAAACACACAGCTCAATCTTTTTATTTCTAGAATTACAAATGTAGAAAGGCCAAGCAGACTTTTTACAGTAACAAAGTTCCAAAAGGCTCCCTTAGCAATGCTCATACATTGAGGTTATATCTCCACATGAGCTCAATGATTTACTGAATGCCTATATTTGGAGTTGACTTACTAATTGAGGATGGAAAAGACAGTGACTCCAAGAGTATAAACCAAAAAAATTAAGAATTTCACTATTCAAGTAACTTAAATACTTCTGACAAAAAAAACCCCGATTAGTGGTTTACTAGGTTTCGAAAAATGCAACAATTTTGACTTCTCCTTTCTCTTAGCCCCTTATGTCCAAACTGCCAAAAGGCCTTATTCCATTTCCTAATACAGCCCATATTCTTCCCTATTTCCACTGTAATCTCCCTAGCATAAGCCTTTATTATTTGTTGGTGCGGTATTATAAAATCTTTTTTTTTTAAAGACTGATTTGAGAAAGAGTGAGTGAGTGTGGGGAGGGTCAGAGGGAGAGAATCTTCAAGCAGAGTCCCCGCCCACCACAGAGCCCTACGCAGAGCCTGATCCCATGACCCAAGCATGAGATCTTGACCTGAACCAAAACTAAGAGTTGGACACTTAATCGACTAAGTCACCCAGGTGCCCCTATTATAAAGTCTTCCTAATTCCAGTATTTTTCTCTTACCACACTTAACATTCTCTACTTCGTACTATAGTTATTTCTATATACCTTATTTGCCCTGTACCATCCTTCCCCAAAGGACCTCGTTTATCTTGTACCTTCAGTTATCAGCTGCAAAGTAAGACTTGAAAGGTTTAACTTCTTCATTTTGACTAGAATGATCTGAACAGTTAAGATGATGAATAAAAGCTCTACTTAAAAGCTGATTTGTCAAGAATAAAACTCTTAACCAAACAAAGGCAAATGTCCCTAAATGAAAATTTAGGCTAAATTTTTATAAAAATTATAAACAAAACAAGATAGCCAGAAAGAGATTTATGGAATGTAGCACTTGGGGAAAAAGGGAACAGAACTGAGAAGATACTCTATCAGGAAGTTTTGAAGGGAGAAGACCTTTAATATTTAAGGACTGGGGAGAGTAGTGGGTCTCAGGATATATACATGAATGCAGAGTTGAAAATTGATTTCATACAGAGCCTTGGTAACCACTGCCATCACCTTGCCACAAATAGTATTGTGCGTCATTTCAGTATTTGTCAACTTGAGTGACTGCAATGGTAACTGGAAAAAATATTTAAAATTTTGTCCAAAAGAAAAACAGAAAATGGGACTATTATTGACAACAAATAGAATTATCTTCCTAGCAATTAAGAATATCCTCGTTCTGCAGAAAATTTGCTTTTGTGATTATCAAAAGAAAGGATCTAATATTTATTGACCAGCTCCTATATGCCAAGCATTATTTAAAAATTAGGTCTCTTAACCCATAAGACCATCTTATGAGATGGATATTACTGCTCTCATTTCATAGAACTGAAGCACAGAGAGTAAGCACATGTTTCCAAGTTCCCACACCCAATGACTCAGATTTAAACCTAGGTCTGTTTAATTCAAAAGCCAAGAACATCTCACTAACAATAAACATTCTTACTAATTCAGTGATGATATTATAATTTCCAGAGTAAATTTTTCAACTAGTTGCAATGAAATGGGGAAAATGCAATCAAGTTAACTAACAACACTTTTGATTTTATCAATTACATTGATTTGCAGGCTGGAATATTCTTTGGGACCCACAGTTACTTAATGCTTCAATTCAACAAACATATATATATTCAGCACCTACTATCTTAACAGATGCTACCATGAGTAATGGGAAAAATTACTGACCCAGTACAGAGAAACCCTGTATTTGTTGCTCAACTGTCACAGGCCAGTGACAATGTAAGGGACTAAGGAGACAGGGCCCCAATCAGTCTTGCTCAGTTTGGTATTTCTAAGTCTTAGCCAACGCCAAGCACATAGTAGGTACTCAAATATTTGTAGAAGGGATATTAACGTTCCTTGAGCACTCAATATGGTCAAGACATAGTTCTAAACAATGTATCTTCTATCACATCACTGGAATCCTAAGGACAAAGGAGGTAAGTTCCACTACAACCATTTAACAGATGAGGCTGATCGTGAGGCTCCAGAGGATTTACTCACCCAAGATTTAAAGAGATTGACCCCAAAGCCCAGGTTCTCTCCACACCATATCCCATTTGATAAACCTTTTAATTTTATACTCATTGCCTCAGTTTGATTTTTGAAATGCCCTCTAGGTAGCCAATTTAAGTATGCATCTTAGGCTACTGTGCACTTTGGTTACTTCAAAATACTTTCTAAAACTGAGAATGGCTAATATAACCTAATTTTCAAATTAAAATTTCCTTTAAAATTAGGAGGAAGATACAAAAACTTGAGATATAGCAGGAAAAGGATCAGAATTATGAAGCAACCTATTCTCAGAGCTTTTGGAGAAATGACATCTCTAGGAAATCAACAGGAATGAGAGCTCTGCTAGATCAAGTGAGGAAGATTCACCTACAATTTTAAAAAACACTACAAGTTGCAATTTTAAATGTATCTTTCCTTCTTGTAAATTCCCTGTAAACTGCGGCAAGATCCTTGCAGTAGAGTCACTATATTACAATTCATTAAACAAGCCAAGCCAAAATCTTTTAGTACACACTAAATAAGTTTTCAATTGTTGTAATCTAAAAATACGTATTTGAAATTTTTCAATACCAAAATTTTAAAAACCGTATTAGTTTTTAGTACAGTACAGAACAGCCTCAAATTCAGTTTGTAACTCTCAAGCTGATTAAGGACTATCACAAGCCTCCAAAAATAAAATCTACCTGAACTCATGTGAAAAAACAAGGAGAAAGGGAACTAAAAGAATGTGGGAGCGGGTTGTAAAGTGGACTGCACCATCTCTGGCCACTCAAAGTCAGGCCCTCAAATATGTGACACCGAGACTCTTAACGAAAGCAGAGTTAAGATCTCCTGAATGACTCAAAAGGCAAGAGTTCCATAACTAAAATGCTTTAACTTCTGATTACCCACCTGAAATTGGCTGATGAAAAATAAAATCATACCCACTGTACAGATGAGAAAAAAGGCAAAGTGTTCTCAGGTTACACAATCCGACGCCATGCACTCGGCGCTCTGTGAAACGTTCTAAATCGCTGGAGGTGGGTGCAGGGTAGGTTGAAATTTGGATTTTGGAAAAATCTGGGAAGGAGCAAGGCCTGTACCGAAGGGGCAGGAAGAACGGGCAAATTTCCCTGCTGGAGGCCCGTTCCGGGACTGGAGGGTTTCTGCGCCCGCGTCCCGCAGGCGTGTCTCCCACGCGTGAGCGCGGCATGGTGAGGGCTGCACGCCCGGGGCCCGCTCCCAGTCGCAGTTCCTTCACCCGAGAGGTCACCCCGACCCGGAAACAGTACCCCAGAGTGGCAGTCGGCCGTGGAAGGGAGAAACCGGGTGGAGGGGCGAAAAGGTGGGAGGGCGGGAAGTGTGGGGCGAAGAGGAGGGCTGACCAGGGAAAGGCAGAAGACCCCCATCCCACCCAAGGACCAGGTTGGGTTCGGGGGGCAGTGGGGGAGGGAAGCCCCTCGCGGGCACGCGCGAGTCGCACACACTCACCTGCCCCTCCCCCTCCCCGCCCGCCCGGCGGAGGCTCCGAGCTGCCGCGGGCCGCGCGCGCACACAAGGCGCGCGCACGCGCACTGCCGGTCGCTTCCTCGAGTTCGCGCTCCGCCCGTTCAGTCCCAGCCCCGCTCATTCAAAGCCGGGCGCGCGCTCCGTCGCAGCCGCCGTTGCCTCCGCGCAGCTGCCATGGCCGCCCCCTCCTCGGGAAACCCTCCCCTAGCCCCTCCCACTTCGCCCTCCTGAAAGGCGGGTCTCGGTGGTCTCCAGGCCCTCACTTCCGCACCCCGCCCAGGTCCTGTCTGGCCCAATAGACGAGAGGCTGCTGGTCCGGCGACTGGGCTAAGCCAATGAGATCCGGGGGGCGGGGCGAGAGGCAGCTGGCGTGGCTGTGGCGGAGGCTCGGTCGCGGTTAGATTTTCTATGACCGTTGCTGGCTGTACGAGTTGTTCTGTTGCAAAGTGCCTGAGCACATGCCGTGTTGCCCTACTTTCTGTGGAGTGTACCTCCGCTCCAACCATGCCCCTTTTCGTTCTACCTACAGACTCCCCCTACCTGCTGGGAGCTAGGGAAAGCAGTGTTTAGATTGAAAAAGTGAGGGAGCTGCGGCTCTCAGTGATTTGGCTGGCGGTAGGCGAGATCTCAATCATTTCTCCGCTTAAGGGGTGCGAAACGCTGAGTTCAATTCGGGACTTTGCTTCCTCCAAGTAACTTTTGATTGAATTTCCTTTGGAATTCGTCACTTACCCTCGTCCATGTCTTTGTTCCTCCCTCGCAGCGCAGGCTAGCCATTCTCCCAAACTAAGATTTTCTTTATCTTATGCTTCTCTCTTTGAAGTCTGTTTCTTTTTTTCTTCTTTTTATCCTATATGCTATGAAAAGGCCAGGGTTCTTTGCTTGTGGGCGAGGGGCACTCAGAAAACTGCTCCACTGTAAGCGACAGTTTGTGTGGTCAGAGGCTGAAAACAGTTCTTGTTTTTGTACCACTTTTTGACTACCACGATCGTCGTCCTGTCACCCTGACCAGCCTCCATCTACCCACTTACTTTCTAGTATCCACCCACCCATGCACTCCAATCTGTACCACATTTCTATTCTTTGACCTTGTTTATCCCCAAGAGGGGAAGAAGGAGAATGTTTATAACTCTTGCTCTAAAATGTTTCTATATAACTTTGGATACATTATTTCATCTCTAAAGCTCAGCTCCCTCATCGGTAAAATGACCATAATAGCGCCTACTTCATAGGATGGCTAACCCTTTCAAAGCTTTTAGGGCAGAGCCTGGCACATAGCAAACACATATGGATTAATAGCTGTTACTGCAGCAGCAGTTGTTGCTGCTGCTACTACTACTGCTACTAGTATTAGTAATAGTACTACTAGTACTACTACCACCACCGCACTATCGCATCATCATTCCCAGTTACTACGCCTCCCTAAATCCGTTAAACCCTCTGCAGTCTTTTAAACACCTGTTCTAACCTTAATCTCTTCAAATGCCTAAATTCTAAGAATTCAAAGTCTCCAATTTCTTTTTTTGGATTCCCCTAATTAATAATCCAGAATAGGCTACATCTTGACATAAACGTTTTCAAAATGTTTTTTCTTAGACACATATCTTTGCTTCAAATTATTATATCCCTATGACATTTTTTCTTCTTTATTCTTCAGTTTTCCTTATTAAATTTGCCATTTCCAAATGAAATAAAACAAAAGGTATATATATATTTCTTGAAACAACTAGTTAGTGAATATTTGTTTCCAACACGGTAAAAAACAAAACTTGTCAAAGATTGCGAACTTAGTTTACGTTAAAAACATCTATGAAATAATAGTTTAAAATCATCTTTAGTCCTGGTAGTAATTCCGTAATTGGGGATCATAAGTGCCAGTAAGTTGGCATCTTGCATGGGGACCACCTCTTGGGAGTGTGCAATTTGAAGTCCAGTCCTCTGCCCAAGGCTTGGGTGGGGTGGGGATGGGGACCACCAAATGTCAAGTGGGAGGAGCACAGGGCATAAAGGATAGACTTGGTATATGAAAGATTTCTTTCTGAATTGCCTGTACTCCATGTGTTATGGTTAATTCTACCTGTTCTTCGTTCAGACCATTTTGCCCACTTTAAGGTCTCTGATTTGCCTCTGCCCAATCCCTAATCACTAACTTGGTTTATTCACTTTTATCAGCTTCCAACTCGCCATTTAATCTCCCAAGTCAAAGCCTTTATCAGCTTTGCTGTTCTGAGTTCTCCCCATGGTTCTGAGTAGTGTTTTGTCAACTGACCTCCCATCCCTGCCCAATAGTTCAGGCAGACCTTGCAAACGCAGCCCAGTGCTTCCCAATCTCCCTAACCCAGTTCTCTGGCTTTTTACCAAAGGGATGTTTTTTTCCTCAAGCATAATTTTAGACCTGCTGTTCTGACTCGGACTTTAATGGCTTTTTATTAATGAGCAGCTGTCTACGGTTGAATACAGGTTATAAAGTCATATTCATTTCTTGATCAAGCAAAACAAAGCCTTGGAGCTCACAGTGACAGTTTTGAATAGATACATTTGAGAGCAAAAGATATTCTGATGATAATTTTAATGGATTGTTTTATTGATCTTTCTATTCTAGAGAATTATGCTTGCTTTCAAGATCATACATTCTAATATTCTGGAAAATCATAACTTATTTTTTAATATCCATTGTCACCATTTAATAGTTAGGATCAGTTGCTTAATAAAGAAACCAACAAGTCTGACGCAGCTTTTTAAGTTTTCTTTCTATTAAAATAAAATTGACTCTCTGTGAAGCATTTAAATGTTTTCCATCATAAATATTACTATAGTGTATCTTTATAGTGATTTTTATTGCTAAACACAGGAAGACCCAAGGTCTAAGAACAATTTAGAATTAACCAAGTTAATTTTTGGAAGAGGCCTAGATAGGAATAGAGAAAAATAATCCATGTCCTTTATTAGAAATGGATTCAAATGAAGATACCATGAATTCTTCACTTCTGTGTTTCAGTAGTGAAGTGCAACCATGTAATAGCTCTTGGCTAATGTCCATGGTGTTATTAGAGCTATAATATAGTTCAGCTATATTATGAGTTAAGTAGACTTGATCTGAGCAGATCTGGCAATGTAGGGCCATTTATTATTTCTAAGGGTAAATGTGTTGAGATTCACACAAGTAACAGCTTGTCATACATACAACACGATCTGTCTTGTACATGAATTGAAAACTTAAAAATGAAACAACACTGAATCAACAAAGCCCAATTCATTCAGCTATAACATGAACTATAGCTATAGCTTGAACACATTTGAGCCTTAGTTTTCTCATCTGCAAAATTAGATTAATAATTCCTGCCTTATAGGTTTATTTTGCAAAGTAAGTGGCATAATGTATGTGGAAATGTGTTGGAAACAAAGCAGATCAGTGAAAGTTTTATCATCTTCAAGTCCAATAGAATCTTCTTTTAGCTCACAGCAGAGAATAGTGCTTCCAGGAAAACAGGAGTGAATTTTCTATCACCAGCAACCAGAAATAGACATGTTTGTTAGTTACACATAAAAAAAAGGGGGGGAAAGAAGAGTTTTAAAGTTTCACTCTAGTACATCTATTTCCTTTGCCCCTTTGATTTTAAGGACAGAGGGTAAAAAAACAGCTGTTACAAGGAAAGCACCCCAAACCCTACCCTCTCTGTGCTTTTTCTCACTACTTATGGGATATTTTGCTCATAACGGTGTCTGTTGCCAAGTTCTGTCCATTCCTCAGTGTCCACCATTTTAGCACACCAGAATTCTCATAATGTTATATCTCCTAACTAGTCTTTTGTATTTTACTTTTACCTTCCTCTAAGTCAGCTTGGTACTTTGCTGTATGATTAATATAAGTATTATTAAAACTTCTTTACGATAAATGTCCTGTTCAAAATAAAGAGAGATTTGCTGTTGTCCATCAATTCAAATTCACTTGGGTGGTCATGTGTCTTGATTATTGCTTTTTAATCTTTTAATTTCAAACTGCTGCTCCTGAATCCCCCTGTGACCACCTCTGGCCCTTTAAAATATTAGACATGCCAGCAATTCTTGTTAAAAACATTTGTCTATATATACTGTACATTTCATTACTCACCTCCTCACCATGAAATATATATTTCTCGCTGTGGTTTTTATCTGAAATTAAATCCTTTATAAGTGAGAATTAAATCCATGTTATAACCATACTAGATATTTTCAGTATAAAAACTTCACATGTTAATTTACTTTCTCTCTTCGTAGGGAAACTTATATGCATACAGGATCATCTGCCTGAATATATAAATTACTCTAAAGAAAAGCCAAAGGAAAATGCTCTTGCCATGTAACCAGACACATTCATAAATATCTTACCCAAAAGGAATTATTTTTTTCTGCTCATAGGCTCTGAGCCCATTACCATAGCAACCATGACTAGTGTTGTCTAACTGGATGTGAATTTTATACACTTGTTATATGAAATGTTAAGGCAGTAAGTCAGGATAAAGTGCAATTTCTACAATATTTTGGAAGGACTTCTTTATGTCAGAAATCTGGTAGAGGAAAAGTTTCATGGTGCAGCTTATTCATTTGTTTAATGAAACCATTTCTTCAACACTTACCATGGGCACAGAGTGTGCAAAGCATGTTAGAGAAGTCAGAAGCATATACAACGCTTAACCTGAAGGAACTTCCCTGATAAAATCAGCTTGTCATGGGTGAACAGAATTCCTGAAAGAGCAGTTTTTTCACAGGGAGTTTTATTTTATTTCTAGAATAAAAAATATTTTAGAATAATCTGATCATAATAACTAGAGTAGTATATTAGGACCTGTAAGTAGGACGGCAAGAGGCTTACAGCTGGTCAGATTGCCCCCAGGTATTCAAGCACCTACTGTAACCCCTACGGCAGGTCCTTTTCTTCTTAGTCTTACACATTGTGTCTGTAGCTACTCTCTGGAGAAATGTTTCTTTCATTGGAGGTTGAACACTTCTTAGCAGCTGGTGCCAACCTGCGGAAGCTGAGAATGCCCACAATGAGCACAGAAGAAAGTTGTGACCCTTCACCTGCTTCAGATAGGTTTCCCAAACCAAATACGTAATGGATTCAGATCAAGGTTTAAGCATTTCTGTTTTGAAGGATACAGGTAAAATAGCTTCAAAGATGTATGTGGTATTTGACACTATTTTCTTGCCCTGGTATTGTCCCTGCCCACCTCCCTGGATAGGAAGGATTAATTCCCTGTTCTCTTGTTCCTTTCAAATTTTGCTTACCTCAAGCATCTAATGAAATGAGGAGATACATCATTTAGTTAAAACCGCTTCCCTGGGACCTACGGAGTAAATCCAAGCCCCTCTGATGGCATGGCACAGAAGACTTGCCTCATGCCTTTCCTCATGTCACATTGGTGCTCCAGGAACATCAGACTGTTGCTGATTGCCGCACACTCCATACTTCATTTGCCCACCAAAAAGTGTATCGGGATCTACTAGTGCTAGATGTTTTGTTAGATGGTAGGAGGACATGCTGAAAAAGGGAGTGCCCTGCCTTCAAGGAACCCACTATCTACGGGTGCTCCGGCCTTCATTCTTGCCACCACACCTTCTTCCAGGACTCTCTTCCTGGCTCTTCCTTGGCTCATCTCATGCTTTATTCCTCACACTCATCTCGGGCATCATCTTTGGAAGCTGGCCGTCATGGATCTCCATTCTCACAGGATGGCCCCTCTCCCCAGCCAAGTGCCGCTCGAGCACCCTCTGTCTATGGCCTGCACATACCATATCGTATCAACGTGATCTTTGTCCACCACTATTTCCCCAATTACCTCAGGAACTGTTAGAAGGTAGAGACAGAATCTTATTCTCTAGTCTTCTCACTAGAATGCCTGGTATCTAGTAAATGGTAAATAGATGTTTCTTTGACTGAACAAAATGCCAAATATATGCACAGATATTCGGATTTGCTACCTGCTAAGTGTTTATAATTTTTCTTAAGCAAGATTAACAATGATGTGGGGGTGAATATATTAGGAAATGGCATACAGAAGAGAAAGGTCTGGGCTTTGTAGAATTTTCTCAGCTGTTCCCAAATGCTTTCTTAGTGTCACTTGTTGAAAGGTACCAGGTACTTTCTGAGTACCAGCTGTTCTTGCTCTGAATATAGCTACAATGCCTTTATTGAGAATTCTTCCTCAAAATTAAGTAGTTCCTTTAGAATTTTCTGAGTACAAAGTACAATTTTTACAGTATGGGAACTTTGGTTAATTTACCTGCATGAATTGTCACTTTTCTTGCATTCCCTTATTTTATTCCGTCATTTTATTTATTTTCTGGCTTTCCCTTAGTATTCTCTTGAAAATAAGTATTTCTTGTGGTATAGCATGGGGGTGAGGGAAGTCACCCTCTTCATAGAGGCAGTTTTGAGTGGAAGGAGGGTAAGCAGAGAAAGTTTGGCCTTGTTCCAAAGGTTGTTCCAGAGGCAACAACAAAAACTCTTCTTAGAATAGTGGCCGGGGTTTGGCAGTCCCAGAAATCCAGGACAATCTAGAAATTCTGGGATTACTATGGATCTGAAAATCAGCAATTTAGTCTGAAAGAGGTCTATAACAATCTCATTTCTTCAAAATCCTCAAAAATTAGAATGACTGAGATCATTGGAAACCAGAGTTTCATGAATGGGTAGAGGAAGTCAGATCCCCCAGTACAAATTCAAAATGCTTCCAATCTGATCTAAGGGTGGGTAAGTCAAAACTATACAAGCTCTTTCAACAATATAAATGATTCTAAGATTTGGAGGTACAGCAACTTGGAGGTGGCATATCTGTTTCCACATCAAAGACTTGCCAAAGTTGTTTTTTTTTTTTTAATGAAATAAGAACATACAAATATAAGGAATCAAAAGAAAATTTATATTCTGAAGAAATCTGATTTTTTTGATTAAAGGTAATTCGTACATTTTATATATTATAAAAAATATGTTCATCTTATTTTCTTGAAAATGCTATAGACTTTATCTTCTGCAACAAAATAGCTGATAAAAAGCAGCTCTTGTATTTTTGTTTTCAGCCTGTTCTTCAGGACAGCATTTTAGTTGTATCCTGGAAAGTGAAAACAATACAAATATCTTTTTTAAGTAGTAGTAACATCCAGTGTGGTTTAAAATATGTTTCATTCATTTTAACGTGTCTAATATTTCATGGTATGGTTATTCTGGCAAAAGTAGTATTTAAAAATTAGTATTTCAAAGTTTACCAGTGTACTTTTAGAATCGGAAATGCACTCTTTTTGTAGGACTAGGGAGAGAGAATAGTGGTGCTTAAACTTTGTATTTTTCACACTCATCATTTTATTTAGTGGAACTTTGTGACTGTCTTACAAATACAATATTGTTAATTCAGAATGCAAAGTTATGAAAATCCCAGCATTGCATTTCATTAATAGTAGGTGTGAATGCATTCCCCCCAAATTCCTATGCTGAAAACCTGATACCCAAGGAGATGGTACTTGGAGGTGGGGACTTTGGGAGGTGCTTAGGTTCTGAGGGTGGAGCCGTCATGATGGGATTAGTGCTCTCACAAGAAACCCACAGAACTCCCCAGGCTCTTCCACCCTGTGAGGACATGGTCTGTGACCTTGGAATTGGGCCCTCACCTGACCGTAATGGCACCCTGGTCTCAGACTGCCAGTCTTCAGAACTGTGAGAAATACATTGCTGTTGTTATCAAGCCACTCAGTCTGTGGCATTTTGTTACAGCAACCCAAATGGATTAGGACAATGGTGTTTAAATCACCTTATGTTTTAACTGAAGAATGACAGATTATTTAGGAGCAAAGGAGAAGACGTTGATTGACTTTTCTATCTGGGGAAAAAAGCCCTAAAGAAAATGCCAGGAACAATATCATTTACTAATGATTTTTCTGGGGCGCCTGGGTGGCTCAGTCGTTGGGCGTCTGCCTTCGGCTCAGGTCATGATCCCAGGGTCCTGGGATGGAGCCCCGCATCGGGCTCCCTGCTCTGCTGGGAGCCTGCTTCTTCCTCTCCCACTCCCCCTGCTTGTGTTCCCTCTCCCACTGGCTGTCTCTCTCTCTGTCAAATAAATAAATAAAAATTTAGAAAAAAGAAAATAGAATTTTCTGAATTTTATAAAATCCCAAGGTTGTCAGGAACAAGGAGGCCAAAAGTCAGTGAAGACAATTAGAAAACAATGCATTTAACAAGGAAATACAAAAAGCACAAAGATATAGTAAGCAGTGCTTACATTTTATATTTTAATGCTTCTGAAAAGAAACAAATTTAAGCAATGCCTGTCATGCTATGATAAAATGGACAACTGGTTTTACTTTTATTAGAATTCTGAAGATAAGAAAACTTGGATAAAAATACAATTACTTTATGGGGTGCCTGGGTAGCGCAGTGGTTAAGCATCTGCCTTCGGCTCAGGGCGTGATCCCAGCGTTCTGGGTTCGAGCCCCACATCAGGCTCCTCCACTAAGAGCCTGCTTCTTCCTCTCCCACTCTCCCTGCTGTGTTCCCTCTCTTGCTGGCTGTCTCTATCTCTGTCAAATAAATAAATAAAATCTTTAAAAAAAAATACAATTACTTTGTGTGCTGGTCATTTACTTATGGTCCCTTAGCTCCAAACCCACCCTTCCATGTTCAGCTATAAGAGGCCAGGACTGAGTCTCTTCCAACCACACTTCGCCCTCGACAGCTGGCTCCTAATTAACTTCCAGCGTTAAGAGGAAAGAAAGGATTATTCCTTTCTGTTTGATCACGGTTCTTGAAACCCCAACCTCCACCTTGTCCTGCCACTCCCAGAACGAGCCTTATTGTGTCCCTTCATCCTGACCTTACCTATATTTAAATTTAAAATCTAGTCTTGGCTTTTATGCCTTGAAATTCTTCAGTATCCTTTTAAAGTACTACTCCATCTCAAATTCTTCTTATATTCTTCTTTTAATTTTGATTTTTACTCAAATATAAGAATCTAACTAGGTATCTTATAACTTGAATATTTATCATTTTTTGATATTTAGAGATCTCTATTGGTTCTATGTAGATCCATACTGATTTTTTTCAATTTTATTTTTAATCGGGGTGAAATCCATACAACATAAGATTTTAATCATTTTTAAAGTGGACGGCTCAGTAGTGTTAAGTATGTTCACACTGCTGTGCAGTCTCCAGAACGGTTTTCAACTTCTTAAATCTTAGCAGTATTTTTTATGTCATGCTTTCATTTCATTAATCTGTCAGAAACTCTCCATCATTCCCCCCATTAGATCAACTGCAAGCTCATTAGAATCTACCAATCAAAGCTTTTTACCATTTACTTATAATGCCGCTACTCATCATTTCCCCCCAACTAGCAGGGAGGCCTTATCCCCCTTCTGAGAGTTAAAATCAATTAAAGCACCTATAATAAATATGGCTTCTGAGTGCTCACAATTTAGTAAGGAAATAGATTTGAATATGTCTAAGCCTAATAAATGTATACCACCGGAAAGGCCATAAGAATGGTATAAACAAAGCACAACTGGAGAACAAGGGAAAGGAGCATTAAATGTACCACAGAGTGGGAAGGAAGAAGGGGAACCTGACGGAGGAAGGAGATTTCGCGCAGGGTCGGGCAGCGTGCCATGAGCCGATCTGGTGAGTAGAGGAGAGCCCAGATGGAGGGAATATGTGGGACGGCAAGCATCTTCTCTAGGAATGATCTGGCACAGGAGGCAGGCTGCAAGACTGGTTTCAGGGACTCTGGGGTTGATTGTAATTTGCATGTAGTAAGGCATCTTCGAGGATTTGACATGACACATTACTACATGACCCTGTGCTTTGGGAAGAGGAGTGTGACAGCAGTAAGGAAGAAAGGCCGAATGCGACGAGTTAGAAGCAGGGAATTCAGAAGGCTATAGTAGTGGAGGCAGTACAAGCAGAAAAAAAGGGAAACGTTGTCAAGTGGAGCAACAAGGCTTTAAAGGGCATTACGGACGGAGACAGATGTCCAGAGCACCTGGAAGGGATGCAGCGCTTGAAGGGAAGAGGGAAGTCTACGAAGTATCAGCCTGAGAGATGAGAAAGGCGACCCTCGCATTAACTGGGATGGGGCAGCAGGAAGAACAGCACCTTTGGAAGGGAGAGATGAGAAATTCCATGCTGAACATGGATAGGTGGAGGGGTCTTTTTTCACCCCCACTTTTTGCTTTGCTCCTATCATGTCCCTGTTCTGGAGTACCTTTCCCTCCATTTCCACATTTTATTCATCTTTTATAATCCTGTCTGTGAAGTACTGCTATGGGGTGATGCCAACAGTCATCCCAATCACTGTCGCCCACAGGGACCTCTCCCTCCTTTGAAACTCCCTAACAGTCAGTGTCTTTGTCTGTCTGCCAGTCCTGGCACTAGCCCTTGGATTCCCTTTGTGGGACCACACCTCTGCCATTCCTGGCCCTTCCCTCCATGTGGGCCAGGCCAGGCTAATGAGAACACAGTATCTGCGGCCCCAGTGATTGGCCCAAAGATGGACATGTGACCCAAGCTAGGTCAATGATATTGCTTTGGGGTTTTGCTGAAAGAGTTGAGAAAGAGGTTTGCTCTTCCTGCATTGGCTGCTGGGCTGGTCGAATGTACATGAAGACACAGGTGGTACCCTTGCCGAGAGGTCTGACGTGCGGGGTGGTGAGTAGAGAGTCTGCCTGCGAGTGAATCTACCACAAGGAGCATGGAGCCAAGAGACGGAGAGACACAAGTTTTGGATCATATCACATGAGTCCGCAGGTCTAGCTACAGCAGAAATCACACTACAACTAGACTTCCCAGTCAAGAGAGATTCACTTTACCACCTAAACCAATTCGAGCTGAGCTTCTGCCCCTTGTGACTGAAAAAGGGTCCAACATTGCCTTCCCATTCCCCATGTTCTCATGTGCCACTGTGTAATGTGAATGACATTTCCTGTAGGGTCATCTTCTCTCTACCACTGAAGCAACTGCTTTCTCAATGGCCGAGACCATGTCTCTGTGTTCCCAGGGTGCCACTCATAGTGGTCTCTGTTCAGTAAATATTTACTGGGACCTCGGTATGTGGAGACATACATTACATAAAAAATTAACTATGCTTACCTAGATTTATGTTCAAAATCAAAACCGTGGCCATAAATACTTCCAAGAGCAACACTCTTCCCATCAGACCACTAATCACTAGAATCATCATCTGGGCAGCCGTGCCCACCGTGGATGCTCTGCCGCCACTGCTGTCACTGCTGCCACCGCCACCACTGGTGCCGCCACCACTAGACACAGACTGTGCTTCGAGGCTCAGAGTCCCGGATTCCGCCCGGACAACATCCTCCAGTATAAATTCAATCTTATAATTTTTTCCTAGGAAGGAAAAACCATCAGAGAATTTGACTTCCTCTTATGATTTGTTTTCACACAGTCCCAGTTGGGTTTTCACTGACTTAAAAACGCTATCTAACTCCTCATGAAGTATTTTTGTGAATTGAGCCCAAACAGATTAGTTTAAGCACAAACACATGTAAAGAAGGTCTCAGAGTGAAGAGTTTCATTTGCCCATCAACCATGGGCAGGCGGAGTCTGGGTAGACTTTTCATTCTGTAGCATCAGTACGTGCTTCTTAGTGCGCAGGACTAGAGAGAAGTTGCTTGAAATGAGGGAGGGTAGGGAAGGGAAATGAAGATGTTAAGCATCTGTTCCATCCCTGGATACTTGACCTAGAAGTAGAGAAGCCCCAGCCTCAGTTGGGGGATATTGGGATGGATCCTGAACTTTTAATATTTTGAAAAGTTTCAAACATACGGAAGAGTTGAAAGAATAGTACAACAAACACCCACATGCCCTCCATTGCGAATCAGCAATTTTACTGTTTTCCACAATTCCTTTAAGTCAGTTGCTGTTTTTGTGTTGCACAATCGTGACCCTTTCTTCTTAACCTCAGGTAGACAAATTTGAGGAAACCTGTTAGACATTTTCAGAGTGTGAAACATAAAAACCTCATCCAAATGCTTTTTAATCTGTATGTTAAATCTTCCCAGTTTTGAACATGAGATAACCAATATATTTTTCCTCGATATAATTTCTTCTAGGGCTATTGCTGTCATCAATAGTGACAGACAAAGACACTGACTATTAGGGAGTTTCAAAGGAGGGAGAGGTCCCTGTGGGCGACAGTGATTGGGATGACTGTTGGCGTCACCCCATAGCAGCACTTCACAGACAGGATTATAAAAGATGAATAAAATGTGGAAATAGTACCACAGACTTTGCGATCCTTGTCACAACCCTGAGGTTTCCATTCCTCTTTCTATTACCTTAAACAACATCATTTGTTTTCTTTTTTCCATCCCTCCCCCTCCCTCCCTCCCTTCCCTCTCTTTTTCTTTCTTTCTTTCTTTCTTTCTTTCTTTCTTTCTTTCTTTCTTTCTTTCTTTTTCTTTCTTTCTCATTTCTTTCCTTCCTTCCTTCCCTCCTTCCTTCCTTCTCAGCAAATATAATTAGATCTTGACTGCATCGTGCTTTCACCAAACAACAGAAATGCATTCTGTAACTTTCAAGATGGATGGTCTGGTCATTGTTCTATAGAATTTTCTGCCACCATTACAATCCATTACAATCCATGACAGTGACATATTTAGGTCTTTCCTTTTTTGTGTTTGAAAAAAACTGAATTTTTGCAGCAGGTGTATGTATTTTTTTTTTAATGACTTTTCTGTGTAAAGAATTTAGGTTTTTTTTTTTTTTTTTTTTTTTTTTGTTTGTTTGTTTGTTTTTTCTCCTGCAGTACTGTGAGGAGCCCAAGATAACCTTGTGGAGATGCCACTCCATGCAGGAGAACCAAGAACCCAGCTAAAATCCAGAATCCAAACCTTGCGGATATGACTTCAATCAAGCTAATCCGGCAGAAAATCCAGACATCATTGAGCAGACAGGAGCCACCCCTGCCCAAATTCCTGGCCCAAACTACTGTGAGAAAGTACAATGGTTGTTTGAGTCATTAGATTTGGGGCTGGTTTGTTATGGAGCAATAAGAACAGAAACAAGCACCGGGTATCATACAGATTGCTCAGTAAACATGTCCCAAATGTGGATTATCCAGTAGTAATACTATTTTTATTCAGGTTGCCCAAAGATGCAGCCTCAGCTGTTTACTACTTTCTTCCTCTTCTACCCTTCTCTCACCTCGTTCTCACATCCCCATTTTCTGTGTTAGAAACCACACCCCATACCTCCTCTATCCGGGTGGGCCCTGCTTTGCTTTCTATCGAGCTATAAGTAGAAGAGGGTGTGGGACCACACTGTCAGGCTCCAGTCTAATCTGCAAGGGGATTTCGCACATACAGTAACTGGCGGGGGGAGGGGGGTGCTGCCTACTAGAAAGAGTTACAAAAATGATGCTTTGTTCATTTTTTCTCACATGCTTTGTTGTTATTACAATTTTATAGTAGTTAATCTACAAATTGGCTAACTGATCTAAAGATAATGAAGAGATGACTATATTTGGTCTTCCTTACTATACACAACCAGGGAACTGAGACCCTACACTTGATGACAGTAAGAAAGTAAGACAGCGGGCAAGCAAGCAAGCAAGAGATTAGAAGCAATGGCCGTGCGCCACAGCAGATCAGATAGACACTCTAGGAAGCTTTGAACTATGAAGGAAAATTTACTGTATAAAAGGAGAACGATATTTTGTTATAACAATAAAACACCTAAGTCTATACTATTGCTTCAGCACTCCAGTGATCTTGGTTGTTTTGGAACATTACTATTTGGAAGCGGTAGTTTGAAGAACATGGTCTCCAGGTCGGGTCTTTGCCACTGGGCACCTTTTGGGTCCATCTTCATGGGGAGGAGGGCAACTTTCTTCTCACCTAGGGTTCTTGATAAGTGCCTCAATTCCCAGAAGAGGATCCCAGTTCTACCACCATTTAGGCTGACTCTCAAAGAATTTGGCTCTGCCCTTAACCAGCCAGTGTATAGGACACTCTAAATACTTGTCTAGGAGCACAATGTTGGACTCATTGCCATTTGTATCCCATCAAACACTAGGTTGAGATACTGCTGCCTAGCAGGCAGACCAAGCTTGTGTGGTTTAGGGCATCATCAAAGCAAGAAAAAAACAAAAAATAGGGAAAAAATACTTAAGGGAATGATTTTAGCTTCTGATATTTACTTAATATGAAAAAATCAGACTATTATTGGAATTTCTTTTACTTATTTTTTTTTTTTTTACTTTTATTTTGACTTTTAGTATGTATATATGTATGAGAAAACAGTGGTAAGAAGTGGGGAGTACCAATATAACTTTTCAGAAGTTACCACAGATTAGTGGTAAACAGATTAATGGAAGCCTGTCTCAGGTAAAAGCAGTTTATCCATTTCTCTCTTTTAGATACTCTACAATCTATCACTAATAGATACTCTACAACCTATCTGTCTTGGGCTCAGTAGTAAGGCTTATAACCAATTGAAGTTATGCCATCAACCCGTATGAAGACAATATAAGAAACAGCACAGTGGAAGTTATGACTATTTACTGTCATGGTGAAGATATCACTTCATACAGATTCATTGGGTATACATTATGAGAACTCACAGGAGACATTTGTTCTGACCTCAGAGCAAGTTGTTAGTCTCCACAACAACTGGTTTCTCTCCCTGATGGGCATTGTGGACTCATGACAATGTTTACGTTTTCTCCTTTGCATTGTCTTTCAGAAAGACTAGAACCCACTTTTCAGTCCAACTCTGAACTCCTGCATGGGGCATTCAAGTTACATGAGCCTATCTCATCCTCCCTTTTCTTTAACTTGAAAAGCTATGTATTAACTGTTTTCATTTTAAATGTAATGCATATTTAGTGAAAATTTACAACAGTGCACAAATGGATAAAAAATATGAATCATGATGTAATTTTGATGTGTAGCCTCAGATTATGTTTAATTTCCTTAATTGCTTATTTTAATTCTCTTTTGTTTTGCATATTAAAAATAGTTTTGTAAGCTAGATGGTATCTGACATGTTTTCTGAAACAAGATATAGTGTTCCAATTTTTTTTTTAAAGATTTACTTATTCATTTGATGGAAAGAGAGAGAGAGCACAAGCAGGAGGGGCAGAGGGAGAGGGAGAGAGAATCTCAAGCAGACTCCATGCTGAGCTCCAAGCCTGATGCAGAGCTCGATCTCACAACCATGAGATCACGACCTGAGCCAAAACCGGGAGTCAGAGGCTTAACCAACTGCACCACCCAGGTGCCCCTACAGTGTTCCAATCTGTCTAGTTTATTAACCAGAGTATTTAGAATGCTTTGCTCAATTATAATTGTCCCTGTTTATGGATATATATGTGAAGATCCAAAATAGTGCACTCACCTGTTCTAAGTAGAGTAAGGTCTGTGTAGTTGGCCCAGCAGCTGCTAAATGGAATTGTTGTATTTCCACTCAGACCACTGATTTGGTTATTATTGGAGTCCTTTAGTCGGGCCTTCAAAGTCAGTGAAGTAATCCCAACTGACACACAGTTACCCTAACGAAAAAAGTAGTAGAGAATTTTAATTGTCCTGTTCCCATACCCCCCCTTTTTCTTTAAGATGTGTGACACTTCCTTTTTTAAAATGCCTCATTACAAATTTAAAGTCTGCAGGAGCTTCTTTCCCTACACAAGGAGTTCACACATATGGGTGGGCACTGGAACAAGTTCACTGAAAAGGAACACTTTCAAAACAGGGAAAGATTATATCCATAGGTATTAGTCCAGGTTTTAAGGGGCAGTGTCATTCTCAGGTTGCCAGTGGACCAGGGTTACTGAAGCTGGCTCACTCTCCAAAATTTATAGCTTCATTTCTTCACTCAACTAAAGCTTTGAGTTGGAACTTACATCAGAATCTACTGCCTTTACTGAAGGCTGCTGAGAAAATGGCTGTCCTGGTTGAGCTGCCACTGGCTGAGTGATCACTGACAGCGAGGACACAAAGGCCACATGATGAACAGGAAATGCAAACCTTTCAACTGGTTGGGCGGTCACCTGTAAATAAATGGTCACGAGTGATGAAGTGGTTTTCACATGACAAATGGCAGTCAGGAACAAATTCATCTTAGCTAGGCTAAGTGTAATAGGGAATAATAAGCGTAAAAATACGTTCAATATGTGAAGTTAATTTTATTACAGTATTCCCTCTGGATCGAATTCATGAAGCATTGTTATAAATATTCAAAGCAAAGCACATTTTATACCAATAAATAATTTTTTTAGAAGATAAGCTCCTTTTTCAACTACTTTATCATTTTAGTTATACCATTAAAAAAATAGCCAACATTGATTGGGAAGACGTGCCGTCTAAATTATTGTATTGAACTATAAAGAGTTAAAGGAAGAAATAAGCAACAACTTTTAAATAGCTAAGATGCATTTTTCTAGCTGCCTTTTCTTACCTTAATCCAGGCAGAATCACTTGGGCTGGGGATAGGGTCGGTAATAGACATGGAAGAGATATTAAATCCAAGGATACTACTGGTTTTTCCTGAAATTATAGCTTGTCCAAGAGAATCAGCAATTTTTTGGAGTTCAGATAACTGCATCTGACCTATAGGGAAACAGTAATATGACATATGGGTTATAAGAATATAGGACTGTGAGTTTTTCATTTTGCTTTTTGTTTTTTTGTGGGTTTTTTTTTTTTTTTTTTTGCGCACAACTCCATCCACAATTCTGGAATTCTGTAGCTTTTTCACCACCCATGAGCTCAACATGACGAAGTCCTATGAATGAGCCTAGGAAAACGGAGCACTCAGTAGAACATGTTTTTAAGCTGCAAACAAAGAAAAACCAAAGGCAGATAAAATAGATACAAGAAAAGTGAATGACAGCACAGTGGAAAAAGATACGCGTCTTAATTTAGTCCTTTCCCATGCCATTCTTTACTGAGAAGTGAAACGATATCACGCAAGTTTGTCACCATGTGCCATTTTTTAAAAAGAGACTTTTAATTTTGTCATGTAAGGATAATTAGCATGATTGAATTTACACAATGTACATTAGTAAATTCTGAAGTTAACCCTACATGACTCACAAATTGTTGCTTGCTCTAGATGTTGATGATTTTCAAGGTTAATTTTAACACTACAGGCAGTTTCTATTGTCTTGTCTAGCTTGGCAGGCCTTCTTACACTTACTGGCCCCACGGTGCTCCGTACCTAAGAAGTGGTCCCTCTATTCATCATACTCATTTGTCAGAGCCTGGTACTTTTGCCTGATCCCTTCTTCTACTTCATCTGTCGCCCACACCATATAATCAAAGTTACCAGTTTCCAGATTTCTCTGTCTGCACTGTCTAAATCCTAGTCAAAGCCATCATTTACTAAAACAGCTTTTAAACTGGTTTTCTCGCACCCATTCCATCCTTCTTCCACTCCATTGTATACAATGTAGTCTGACTGATCTTTTAAAAAACAGCTGTATCCAGGATCTTTCTGATGCACTGTAAGCCTTGACAACAGTTCTTGTGTAGTTATCCAGCACCTTCTATATCCAGAGTCCTGCCTTGAGGACTATGAGCATTGCATTTCCTCCTTTAAGGCTAACCCATGAAGCTCAGTGTGCTCAGGAAGAGGAGGCAGCTGACCTCACATAACACATCGAGGGTCTTAGGGAATTTCAGTCCTGTCGGTCTAACACGTTTCTTTGGGTTGACTCAGACCCTCTGGATAAATGCTTAATCTTTCAGATTTCTTCTTCTTCCCCCCGACCCCCACTCCTTCCATATACTCCTCTCCAAATGGCTTCCCAGGTATGAGGGCTCCTGTGGCCAAGCGGTAGCAGGTACAAAGGGGCTTCATCTCCACCGACTACTGCTACCACTTGTCCTCACTGATTTTTGGTGCAACGTGGCAGGTCTGACCTGCCTGCACTGTTAACAGGTTTTCTCTGACCACTTGACATGTGAAAGCATCCATTTCTGGTGACTGCCACCTTAAGAAACCAAAGTCCTTAAGCTGAAGAGCTTTTATTCCTGACCAATCTCTGTTTACGCAGAGATCCCCTCAATACTTCAGTAACCCCTTTCGATGACATCTGGGAACTCCTGGACATCCTGACACCACCTGAAGGCCGTGGAGAGCCAGCAGTATTACTACCTTCCTTGCCACTGCCCAATATTTTGCTGTGAATTCCCTCTATGCCACATTGTAGGGTTTTCCTTGAGACTTGAAAGCCTATCTCAGAATATGTCTGAGAAACATGCCATTAGCCTGTCCCTCTGACTGCCCCCATCTCCATGTTCTTAGACTGTCTTATACCTGTCTGGATAAATCTAACAAAATAAAACTGCTTAAAGGGGATAAGGGGACGGAAGAGGTTGTATGTGAAGAAATTTAGATCACATAGAGGAAATAAGTCAGTTTCTCTGGACATTTGAGTGGCTACATGGGCTTACAATGACCCCACTACATGTAAGGGCTTCCCAGGAATTTCTAAGAGTTGGTGAGCAATCTATATATGTACCATGGAACCACTACAAGTCTTAGAATAAATGAACCGACTGTGTTGAGTCAAAAGCCCTGACAGGGCTGATGAAGGAAAAGTAACCTATGACTGGGTAAAGAACATTATGGAAGATTCTGTTACAACACAAGCCTCACTTCCTGTTTCCTTCAGCAAAGAGAGTTGATCAGCACCTCCCTCTGCTCCAGATAGCCTTTCCACAGGCTTACCTCTACAAGGGAAGAACCTCTGTCTGCCTAGCTGGTAGAATTCCAAAACAGTATGTGTTAGGCGCATCGGGTCAATCCTTCAAAGCAAACCCCCTGGGGTAATGAGTGATGACCCCTAAAGGCAGGAGGTGAGAACTTCACCCAGTACCCAGGCTGACATGAAAGAGAGCCCTGGGGGTTAAGGAAAAAGATGCTGGACAGAGATAAGGCAGCTGCAGATTTTCTGAATCTGAAATTTATAGTTTGGAGGCTCTCTTTAAGAAAAAGAATGAGGTAAAGTCTTACTTCTGCGATTTGATAGTAACAATGATTGGGGTCGCATTATTAAATGGACCCTTCTCCCAGGTCCCTCCTATGACTTGTACAAGTGAAAGGCCTTGAAGCTTCAACTTCATTAGCTGGATGGTAATCTTCCTCTGACGGGGATCTAGGTCTCATTTTTTTGGAGATGGGTGTGCCTAGTTGAGACTTGTGCTTGACTACCGGACACAATGGCACGGTTGGGAACGCATGCTGGGGATGGATGCCAAGAGGCCAAGAAAGTTCAGCTGCACCTCAAGACAAGCTTGAGTGTAGTGCAGAGCAGAGAAGATCTACCGGTAGCAGAGACTATGAAGACAAGAGGCAACGTGGGGGTCCGAAGACAGGAAAGCCCCCTTGGTATTCTGATACCAACTTAAGCGGGTGGAAAGGAAAAAATCTGAAGGGCTGAACCTACCCAAATGCCCAAACTGAGTCACTCTAAGGAAATAATATAAAGCAGCAAAGATACCTCTGGGGGGACAGGTGAGCTTATTTTTATCTCTGATACCTACAAAACGGGGATGTGGAGAGCGAGGGACAGAGGAAAGTGTGACAGCTGGTGATTGGCTCAGTCATAGGAATTAAAGATAGAACATATTCCTGCACATTTGCATTTGTTAGGGTACATTTGTGACTTTACTACAGCTCAGAATCTCCAAAGGTTTACTCTTTTCCCTGGGAAAATATCCACAATCTTTTTAGCTCAGGAAGAAAAGAGCTGCTTTTTGTTTCCATGATTTAGCGCCCGCCTACCTCTCAATTTCACCTCCAGCAACTTGCCCTTCCTAGCTCCTGCCCCCACACACCACTCAGACCTTCTCCAGTTCTTCCAATGCACCCCCTTCACCAACTGCTTCCTTAGACTTGAACGTTCTTATCTCCCTCTTTTCATGGACGCTTTTTATGCTTAATCTCACAGCTATAAGGTCAATTCCTTAGGTCACCTCTCAAATCTTCTATATTAGGTCAAATCCTTTTGTTACATTTACTAGTTGCTACAATAACAGAATAGAGGCTAAAGTGCCTTTGTAATTCCAAAATAGTTTGGGATTACAGGAGTAGAGTAGGGAAAAGGGTCTCCAGGCCCTTACAGCGTTCAGGATGTGGGGTTGGCAGGACTTCCTGAGGCCAGGTTTACCAGGCTCCAATAGGGTTATTTGTGAATGTGGATCTGGTATTACATTCTTCCAACTCAAATGTCTACTCTTCATACCTGCAGTACCATTGCTTAAGAACTGAAGAGGAGGATCTCCAATCTCCAATTCCACTGTGAGTCCCGTGGATCTCTTCCTCCGTAGACTCCCCCCTTGTATTATTCTGCTGACACGGATTTTGTCACTTGGTATCTTTAGGAACAAGGCAAGATTTCTAACCAGATTATGAGAGCTATAGAAGTCATCTTCTGTTACAGCAGGTAATTGGAAAGAAACAAATATGACTGCAGTGGTGTGGATTTCAACAGGTATAGTTCCTTTAACCAAAAGGTAAAGCATCTGGTAGGTTCTATCAAAGTAGTTTTCACCAAGGACAGTGGAATTCAGGTTAGGAAGGAATTGTTCTATGAAGGAAAAAAAAAAAAAAAGCCAAAACAGCACAGTTAAAAATATTTATGTTATCACAATTACCATGTAGTATTTAATATTTGTTTAAGTATAGGAAATTCTGAAAAAATTCAACATTATTTTTCCATAGGAAAGTATGCATATTAAAAACAAAAACACTTATAGAACTGACATGCAAAATTAAAATCAACCCTTTAAATAATGCCATTAATCATCATCATACATTACATTTATTTTAAAAACAATTAGCTACAGATACAGTATAATTGAGAAATAAAATCCAATTATGAACCCAGGAGCCCATATCGGTACTGGTAACACTATTTACATGTTCAGAATTTTAAAGCCTTTACCAAAGGCGTTTAGTAATTTAAAAAAGGTAATTTAACTTTAATAGCTTTCTAGTTTGTGCAGTGCTATATATCAACTCTTAAGGAGCATTTAGAATTCAGTGTTTCTATTTTTACCAAGGACAGAAGTATGTAATACAAATGAAGTATACACTAAATATCAGAGGGATTTTATACCAATGAAACAGGTTTGCATTTCAGCCTGAAAAACCTTTGGTTAATGCAAAACAAATTCTACTAGGGAATTGACTTTTGTAAAAGTGACTGAGATTTTTATATATATAAAATGAATGAATATTATATACGATTTTATGGCAGAGTATCAAAAATGTCTAAGAGCTAATAAATCCACTAACAACTCCTGAGCCCGGACAAAGCCCGAATCATGTAATAGTACCTGAATGGGACATGCAGCTTCTTACCACATTTCATAGTGAGGCTTACTAAGAAAAATAAATTAAAATTTTAGGAAGAAGAAGATACTTCTTATGAATGTAATAGACATTCATAGCAGTTGGTATTAAGAAGCCATTTCATTATTATCACGTATTTCTTTCATATCTACTAGCATAAGTTCTAGATGCAATTTGGCTTAAACATTGTGTGAATCTGAAGAATGTGCTTTTATATTATGAATTGAAGCTGCTCTCAAACTACATTTAGAGGGGCATGCACCATTTATCCTGGGTAACTTCCTCTTGTCTTCACAGTGATGGAAGGAAGCAGAGACATGCATAATAAAACATTTTGGGTAATCTAAAATAATATGTATAGATTCATAATACAGGAAGTTATTTTGCATCCTAAGTGCCAAAGCAAAATGTTCATTTAAGACCAATGTTGTATCAGAAAAAAATAATTATAAGAAGGTGGTAGTAATAGTGTTTTTCAGCCCTTCAATACTTATGTAACCAATTCCCTATATTAAATACTGTTTGTTGAGATAGTTTTCCCCATTTGAATGATAAGAGTACTTGGTACCAAAAATGTTGTTTTTAAAAAGAATTAAAATGTATGAAAATTAAGCTGTAAATATGGGTAGTTATTTGTATATAAAAAGTGATACCATGGACTCTCTTAGCTTACAAGGAGGCAATATGGCATAGTGGTCAAGTGCATGGCTTCTAGAGTTAGAATCTCTGGGTTCAAGTCTTTGTTCCGCCCTCACCATCTTTGATATTACCATGGATTGAATTGTGCTCCCCTCCCCCAGATTCATGGTTTAGAGCCCCAAACCCCAGTGTAAGGGTATTCAGAGATGAGGCCTTTGACAAGTAATTAGCCTTAGATGAGTGTGGGGACTTCACGATGGATTAATGCTCTCATAAAAAGAGATACCGAGAGCCTGCTGTTGCTCTCTCTACCATGGGAAGTTACAGGGAGAAGGCAGCCATCTGCAAGTCAGGAAGAGAGCTTCACCAGAACCTGACCCTACTAGCACCCTGACCTCATACTTGCAGACTCCAGAACCGTGAGAAAATAAATTTCTCTTTTTAAGCCCCCCACTTCATGGTATGTTGTTATGGCAGCCAGAGCTAAGGCAGAGACTGTAGCAAATTAATTCACCCCCTTGTGTCTCAGTTTACTCATCTGTGCCTTGCTCTAGGGTTATTATTAGAATATAGTAACAATGAGTTATTATATTCGAATCACTTAGAACAGTGCCTGGCACACAGTAACATTTCTGGAAGCACTAGCTATTCAGACTATTAGTAGAAATAGGACTGGCTCCACAGACAGTAATGAATGCCCGTTATCCGTTCACACTCTCATGTCTAGCTGATGTTATGACCTACAGCACACATTTATGTAATTGTTAACCAAGATTATGGCACACATCTAACAATGATAAGAGCACATGTGGAATGGAATGTACTGGCCTTATTAGTACCCTGTAAAGAAAAGGACTTCAATGAGCAGATATAAATCCTGGTCCTGCAAATATTGGTAAGTGGGTAAGTTTAGCCTTTTCCATATATTTCATTTAAGTCCAGAGTTTATTATATTGACTCCATTATGTTCAGTTAATGTTATACTAGCTTTCTTGGCAATACTTCTGGTAACTGCCAATTAATTTTGGCTCCGACCTCCATGAAACAGAAGTAAAGCAGAGATAGGGTAAAAATTCTAAGCAAATTTCTTCTGTAAATAGGAATAACTGAACTACATGTAGAACGTAAATGCTCTCAGGGGGAAAGGAATATGCATGATACACAAAAGCTTATATCTGCACGTGTGCAGGTGGATAAGAGTTCCATCAGGAATAATCTTTCAGGACACATATGTTATAAATGAACACATCTTAGAATTTGGTGGATCATGGTAACAATACCTTCTCTTGCATTTGTCAATGGCTAAGGAACTAAAAATATTAATAATGAAATATTACAAAGAATTTTATACATAATTAAGTATATATGTAATGTGTTCTTTATTTTTCTGAGTAAATACCTGTGTACAGATGTCTATTAAGTTCACAATATTTCTGCTGAGCGTTCCATACTGTATTTTTGGGGCAAACCAATGCGTTTTTCACATAGACATCCAAACGCTGAAATGTAGGGAAAAAAATTCCTACCACCACAGCCTGTTAAAAATAAACAACATTTTTGTCTCTTAAAAGAACAACGAAACAGAATATTTAGAATTTGGCCCTGAAAAATGTCCTTCAACTATATATACCTCTGTAAAATAGTAAAACTAAGTTTTACAGACTGATGATAAGTACTGAGTTAAAATTTGTAAATGGTCTTACATTCAACCATTCATACAGATGTTATAACTTAACTCTTAATTGATGATTCTCAGTAGAAAAGTAAAATGTAAGAAAGAATTATTAAAGGAGTATCTCTAAAAGAAACATTTCCTTTAAAAGATAAAGTTCCAGTACAGGCTCTCAATTCCAGGGGCAGGGGGAAACAGAGAATTGAGCAGTGCTGAATAACGCAACGAATGAATCATAGAACTTTACATCAGAAACCAGGGACGTACTGTATGGTGACTAACATAATATAATAAAAAAAACATTAAAAAAAGAAAAAAAATAATGCAACCGCACAAAGTTAGCTGATGTTGAAAAAAATGCTTACCTCTGACACCAATTTGGTAGTAAGACTGATAAAAATGAGTCAAAATAACTATACTCTCTGATTCAATTTTGTTCATTTTCCATGTTTATATTCCTCACATCTCATGCTACCGGTATAATCATAAAGTAAGAGGACTAGCTTTTACAAGGGCAGAAAGAAATTAATAAGGAATCTAATAAGCTATATATAGTTTTGGAATCTTTTTTTGAGATTGTCTTCAGAGGCTTAGAACATTAACAGTCACATTATTTCGTAGTTATTTTTAAAATTAAAAATATTCTCTTCCATTCAAAAATTGAGGGCCTATCTAAACCAGGCCCTATTCTTGGAGCTGTCATAAGCGTCTGCTCTCTCTCTCTTCTTCTTCTTCTTTTTTTCTTTGATTATGTTATGTTAGTCACCATACAGTACATCATTAGTTTTTGATGTAGTGTTCCATGATTCATTGTTTGCATATAACACCCAGTGTTCCATGCAATATGTGCCCTCCTTAATACCCATCACCGGCATATCCCATCCCCCCACACCCCTCCCCTCTAAAACCCTCAGTTTGTTTCCTGGAGTCCATAGTCTTTCATGGTTCATCTCCCCCTCTCATTTCCCCCCCTTCATTTTCCCCTTCTTCTCCTAATGATCTCCCTGCTATTCGTTATGTTCCACAAATAAGTGAAACCATATGATAATTGTCTTTCTCTGCTTGACTTATTTCACTTAGCATAATCTCTCCAGTTCCATCCATGTTGATGCAAATATTGGGTAATCATCCTTTCTGATGGCTAATATTCCATTGTATATATGGACCACAGCTTCTTAATCCAGTCACCTGTTGAAGGGCATTTCGGCTCTTTCCACAGTTTGGCTATTGTGGACATTGCTGCTATGAACATTGGGGTGCATATGGACCTTCTTTTTACTACATCTGTATCTTTGGGGTAAATACCCAGTAGTGCAATTGCTGGGTCGATCAAACATCAATGCCATTTTTCAAAGTGCTGGAACAAACAATCCTAAAATTCATGTGGAACCAGAAAAGACCCCGAATCGCCACAGAAATATTGAAAAAGAAAAACAAAGCTGGGAGCATGATGTTGAAGCTATATTACAAAGCTGTGATCACCAAGACAGCATGGTACTGGCACAAAAACAGACACATAGATCAATGGAACAGAATAGAGACTCCAGAAATGGGCCCTCAACTCTATGGTCAAGCCCCTGCTCTCTTTGAGCTTATATTCTACTGTGAGGAGAGAGACAAATAAATAGTAGCAATAATAAGTAAAATAGAAAGCATGTTAGAAGGTGGTAAGTCCTATGGAAAAAAGGAAAGGTAGATCAGAGTATGAATAATTGGGAGAGCCAACTGGGATGGGGTGTACAGGCTAGGCCTGTTGGAGGAATGGGGGGAGCCCGGGGGAGGGGGAGTTAGCCACCTAGGGCAGAATATTCCAGGCAGACTCAACATCTGGAACACGGGCCCAGGTGGTAACAGGTCTGGGGTGGTCTGGAACAGCAAGGAGCCCCATGTGGCTGGGGGAGTAGAAGTCAGAGAGCTAAGGATGCGAGGACTCTGGCTCTTGTACAAAGCCCAATGGGGAAAGTACTGCAGCGTTTGGGGCTCTCTGTGGCTACTGAGGTGAGAAGAGACAATAGAGCAGGCAGATGCAGAGCAGTGGGAGGACTTGGGAGTCAACTGCCTTAATCCAGGGAAGAAATAATGTTGGCTCAAAGTGGGGGGTAGTGGTGACGGTGGTGAGAAGTGGTCAGATTCTGGATATTTTGAAGGGACATTCAACAGGATTTGCAGATGGACTGGATGAGGAATATGACCCAAAGACAGGAATCAAGAATGGGTCCAAGGTTTTATCTCCAGCAACTGAAAGGATGAGATTGAATCATCTGAGAAGGGGCGGGTATTTCTCTTTGCTACCATTCTCTCTGCTTCATCTTATCCACACGCTTTCTTCACATTCCTAATACTCTGGGACTTCCGAGCCTCACGATCTTGGGGAAAAAAAAATTCTCAATTATGAGACTATTGTTTAACCTTCATACTCTTTCCCCACTGACACAGTACGTATAAACTTAACTGTCCCAGCTGAATTCAGTTTATAGTAAAGATTTGACCAATTCTGGATGTGCACTACTGTTATATAAAAGTTCAGGTTTGCTGCCAATCACACCAATCATAGGCCTCACTGTCACGATGGGGGAAAGGTGTTTGGTACGCATATATGTTCTCAGGCTGATGAAAACTTTCTGGACTAACAGTATTTTTAGTAGTAGCCTGGTGATCCTTGTGACGATGTTCAAAAGAACAGGGAAGGAGATAAAGTCCATATAGAAATATATGTCAATAACCAACAACAATAACTGAAGAAATTATTTCTATCTTGTGTTACCTTTTTAGGGTCAACATTAAGCAACATCAGTCGAAGATTCTGAGGACTGGTGCCGGTGAAGTAAATTTCATAAGATTTGTTCAGAGCCACAATGCTATGAAACAGGGACAGTCTTCTCTGGCACGTGTATCCAGCACACCAGCCATGATCCTGGGGGCCTAAAGCCACATAAATGAAAGTTCATGTTCTGTATTATGAACATTATTTAGCACAAAGTCTGAAGAGTAATTGTATTAAAAATAAATTGCAGTGGTCAAGTTCAGCGTTTACATCCATTATCCATCCACCCATCTATCCTTAGCTTAAAAAGAAGGCAGGGAAGGATCTCCTCCCTACTCCCCTTACTTTTACACTGTGTAGGGTAAAAAAGGTAAGTTAACGTGTTGAATTTGCACTGGAGGGTCCTTGAAGGGAACAGTGGGTTTATATGATTCTCTACTTCAATAATCATATTTAAGCCCAGGCCACATGATAAGAAAGAAAATGCCTGATCCTTTCTCCTCCTATCAAATGGGAATTTAGGTAAGGAGTCAACTTTCTCAGACTCTTTAGTGAGAAATATGAGGTCACAGAGTTAATTTATTAAAAACAGAGCCTGTACTTGGAAATACGGACATTTGTATGGTTAAACCATGGATTCATTCATTCTTTCACTCACTCATTTCTTCATCAGTTAATTTGTAAATTCGACAAACTTTAAGTTTGCTTCTTATGAAGTCTTTAATCTTCCTCTATTATTATTTTAATACATTTTGTTAAAGGCTGTGATTATAGGAACCATTGGAGGGTCAACCTCATTAATGAACTGAAGTAATCCGAGAAATAACACTCCAATAAACCCGTTAGAAAGCCAAAGACAGTAGATGCTTTTCTACCTGAATCCAGACATTTCCAGAACAGGCATAACATGACTCTTGTAGCAAACTTCTCTATTTCACTTCAGTTTTAAAGTGGCTGGGGTTCTAAAACATTGAGTGAGAGATGGAATAATAGATTTTCTTGATGTATTTATTCGTTAGCTTTGCTCAATTTCCTGGTTTACTTGGAATTCTTCTCAATATTTATAATCGAACTTCAATCACATTTTAAATCAATATAAACTTCTGAAGCTCAAGCAGAATACCGACCTTCTCTTCACGCCCAAAATGTAAATTCTACTTTTAAATAAACCTTCTTTGTGAGCTTTGAACACAGAAAGCAATTTCTATGTATCAAATGAGAAATTCAGAAGAACAAAAACCATATTTTAAAAATAAATGAGATTGGGGCGCCTGGGTGGCACAGCGGTTAAGCGTCTGCCTTCGGCTCAGGGCGTGATCCCGGCGTTATGGGATCGAGCCCCACATCAGGCTCCTCCGCTATGAGCCTGCTTCTTCCTCTCCCACTCCCCCGCTTGTGTTCCCTCTCTCGCTGGCTGTCTCTATCTCTGTCAAATAAATAAATAAAATCTTTAAAAAATAAAAAAAATAAATGAGATTGAGTATTAAAATTTTAAAGGAAACTTTAGTGGTATTCAGTAACTTTTACCTTGGGAATTTCTTCCCAAATAATGTGGTTGCATCTTACGTTTCAGTGATACTTCCAACATTGTCATAATTTTTGCAATCCTGCTATCATTTACTTAAGACTGTTCTTTAAATTGACAGTCACCTTAAAAAATTTAAATTTATTTTTAAGAGACATGTCATTATCGTAAGTAGAAAGCTTATATAGCTTTTCAGAAAAGAAAAAAATGTAAAAATAAATAGAATAAAATCTTTCTCCAGCATATAAAACAGAGCAATTTGAAAATATCTCCATTATTCACACTGACTGGTCTAAAGTTTTTCCCACAAGCTCTCTGCTTTGTAAGAGCTGAAAGGCAGCACGTGAAATGGGGTTGATTGCAAGCCAAAGAAACCAGGCAGACTGCATCATGCAGGCAACAGAATTGAGGAGAGACTGGAAATCACGTAACTTTGGGACACCCCTGATTAAGCTCATTCTATTTAACACATTTTTTTTTTTTGCATATCACTATTTCTTTAGGTGTTCTTTAATTTCCCTGCTAACACATTTTAAAAAATGAATATTTTTGTGGGGTACTAGCTATTTTGTCGAATCTTGAAGATATTTTGATACTGTCAGAGCACAGAAATCTTTTTAACCCAGGTTACATGCCCCTTCAGCACTGGAAAGACTCTTAAGCCTTCTTAGGGACTACTCTTTGAGCCCCCCATACTATTTCAGGATAATACAATAAGTCCCTGCCCTCTATTTTCTGCAGCTCTTAGAAGTTCACCTTATTTATTCAAAAAACCCTGGACTCCTAAGTTGATGTGACTTCTTATGGAGACCACTACCTTCCCTCTCTACTAGAGCCACCCTGACCAGAATGTAAGGAGCCTAAACATCCTGGTAAGATGTTCTTGACAGTCAAAGGAATCAGGAACGAAAATGAACAAACCAACCCCAAAACACACTGATTCAAGATTAAGTCTTAGAAGGATTCATGAAAATAAAAACGGACTAGGCTGAAAATACCTTCTCAAGTATTCCAAATAACACATTATCTGCATTTTAGTTTATGTAAGGCAAATTGTCTTTTTGGAGACACTTGGGCCAATTTTTCCTTAAAATATTTATACCACCTTATTAATACAGGCATGAAGCTCAGTCGAGGAATAACTTTCCGCTTCTTCTTCTAATGGTCAATTTGGAGTAACTATCCTGGCTTTCTAATATGGGAATCTACTGATGTGTCAAACAGTCCTGATGTCTGCTAGTTTAATGTGATAAGTAATTAGTGAGACGTCTCCATGCATGTAATAAATAGTGAATGCTTCGAATAACTACTAGTTTTTTTACACTGAACACCCACCATTAATGAGATCAACATAACCATTGCTCACTACAGCCACTGGTGAGAGTCTTCGAGTTTCTGTGTCCGAATCTAGACTTTCAATAGCCATCATGGCATATTCCATCCCAAAGCACCGGTAGCTCTGCCATTGTGGAATGTATTTACAGGTTGAATCTCTAATAATTCCTAGAAACAAGTATACACATTTTAGTGAGGAAAAGCAATCTCTGCAAAAACACCCATGTACTTTTTCTTTTCTGTAAGAATAGTAAGTAGAAAACATGTTATTGGTTGATTACCCCAATTACTAAAAATAAAAAATAGATGTTGTTTCACAAACTTGAGGACTAACAGAAGAATATCCAACGAACCTTTGTGAGGGGCTTTCTCAGTGACAGGAATTCTACTTCCATTTGGGAATGTGAGCATCACCTTAGGAATCCTGTAGTCTCCAATTCCAAATTGACTATTTCCATTCCATTCATATTCTGCTTGAGGTATCACCGAACCAGAATGTCCCAGAAAGGAGCCATCCATATCTCTAAGAAAAGATTTCCTTTTGGCATCACAGACCATGTCTACACAATCAGCTGGATTCACCTTACTGTGGAAAAGAGGCAAAACACATGTATATTTATATTTAGTGTCCTTCCCCTGTTTCTAGAGAGCATTTCAGTGGAGTGTTTGATAAGAGAGTATCCAAAGTTTTTTTGATTGAATCTTATCATTTCAGAAAGGATTCAAAATGGGAACAGTCGCCTATGTAATTAGTATTGTAATAAGGTCCGATTTTCCATTTTGTTGGTTTGGTATGTTATTATTATTAATTCATTAACATTTCAAAAGGATGAGTTATACCCGTGAGATATAAAATTAGAATTCCATTTTGTTAGTCCATATTTTTTAAATGATAGATTTCAACCTCGTGCATTGCTTACCGTGTACTAGCACTGCCCCATTGAGCAGGCGAACAGTCTGCTGTGCGGGACATACAAAATCCCTGTGTTGGAAGTCTCTCCCTTCTTTTCTCCACGGGTCTTTAAAATTTATAGAAGTATTGTATGCTTACTATAAAATAATCTAAATACTTAAAGTTCGGTCTTCCTATCTCAAGCTCTTAGGCCATCACCAATTGCAGATTAATATATAATATTATATAGACTTTTGTTTATGTATATATAAACAGATATATTTGGATTATGAGTGCTATGCTACATATTTTAGTAACCACTCTATAAATACCCAAACTGTAAGACATGAAATACTATATACTTATCATGTAGTTCAAGCATAGATAGCATTCTGCTTTCATCTTGAGCTACCTGCAGTGTTGATTGTTAACTGGTAATAATAACAAAATACATGCTAAATTTGCAATATACTGCACATTACATAGTATACATGGTATACAGTATAGTTAAACTATGTCATGATATATACTATGGGGAAATATAACTTATTCCAAAGTTATAACAACAAAATAATAGTGGAAAGCTCATAACTGTTAGGTAGTGCTTAGCATCTCTTTCCCTTTCTGCTGTAAGAGAGACATGAAGGGGTAAGTTACCCCTGACTGTACAATAATAGTCTTGGAGATGACTTGAATAAATATTTCTGTAGCTTGTGGGTTCTTTGTATTCGACTATGCGAAGATGCTATTGTGAGCAAGTCTGTAGGCAGAGTACCCAGTGGCACTTTTATGTTATGACTTAGGGCTCTGTCTTTACTTCATGTTGCAAAGACACAGAGTCTGAAATGTAGATTTTTGTTCAAGTGATTCATTGAAAGAGTTCTTTCAAAAAAGAAGGAGAGAAGCCACATAGGGTGAAGGAAAGAAAACGAGATTACTATGGTCTGTGGACCAGCTTCATTCTGATCCCAGGGGTACTTCTGGATCATTAATCGCACCCAGAATTGCTCCCACCTTGAGACAAGGGGGTTGGCTTTTTGTATTCCTGTATAAACTAGTCATTTTATGGACTGCAAGGAAGTGGTGTTAGGGAGGGTTTTAGCCCCCCAAGGCTATTCCTATTTGGCTAAGAGCAATTATCTGGAAAAGAGGGCAACTGTAGGTTATTATTGGCCAACATTTAGAGCATTGGGGGACTGGGTGAACAGCCTTGTAAAAAGGATCTGGGAAAACGCCAATAGCATCTTAACAAAAGCACAAAGCCAAAGACATTATATTTTAAAATGTGGTATTTTCTGGGGTGCCTGGGTGGCTCAGTCGATTAAGCATCTAATTCTTGATTTTGGCTCAGTTCATGATCTCAGGGCTGTACAATCGAGCCCCACATCGGGTTCTGCACTGGGCATGAAGCCTGCTTAAGATTCTCTCTCACCCCCTCCCTCAGCCCCTCCCTCCCTCCCATCTGCGTGCCCTTTCCCTCTCTCTCTCAAAAAAAAGTATTTTCTTTATGACCGAGGTATTAAAATTATATATTACATCTGAAAGATTCAATGATAACTAAACAGAAGCTAATAATATTCTAGTGACGAGAGGCTCTATTGAGCCAAAAAATACTACAGTTCAGTAATTACTAAATGAGGAGATGTGCAGTTGTCACCAAAACAAAATCAGATGAAGTCAAACTATTTATGAAACACTGCATTTGTCTGAAGAGGTGCCTATCTAACTAGACAGCATTATTCCTTGTCTTCTTCCTGTACTGAAAATGGTCAAAGATCTCTCACAAAAAATTTCTTTCCTCCAATCCTGCCTTGTAACTGAATTCCTGGTCTGCGTCTCTAAGAAAGTGTAGCAGGTACTGGCTATCTTCTTTTAAGATTTAGTGTCTAAGTGGCTCAGTTTCTAGAAATATTCTGACTCCAACTGACTTTTGTGATTGAAAAGTCATTGTTCTGAGTTTCTGCATATTCTCACAATGATTATAACGATTGACATGAAATTTCAAAGTGCATGTTGGGGTGAACGTGGTAAGATAATTTGGAAAGCTACAGGAAACAAAAGAGGTAAGGAAAAGGGAGGAAATGATAGAGATGTCTCTCATTCCTAATGACCATTAGTGGAGAGATACTAATGGACAACACACTTCTAACCTGGTCTCTATCTTTTATGATGGTATTACTTATGATGCATGGAAAAAACAGTCTGAGAAAATATCCTTATTAAAGCCTAGCTTCTTCAATTTAACTGAAAACACAGATGCATTAAATAGTCTTAATTTTCATGATACTGATTAAAATTTTATAGAAATTAATAGTTACTTTAATGTAGCAACTTTCTCAGATCTATGGCAGGGGAAAAAGACAATGGAAAGCTACAAATACAGGAAAGGAAAAAAACAGGGCTTTCATATATCATACCTTATATCAGGCCTATGTATGAATATTTTTGATTGTTCAGTAGTATCAACTAGCTGTATGTTCTTCACATGGATTGGATGCTGTAAATCTTCATTTAAAGGGTTAGTAATGAATATCACATTAGTTTCACCTGAACAAACGTTCTTAAATCCAACAAATGTTGAACCTAAAACATAAATAACAGAAAAATAATTATTTTCTATGGCAAAAGTGATAAAATCAGTTTCATTTCATGTACATTCCAGCAAATGCATCATATAACATGTAGCTCTCACCTTATGTGGTAGATAGTCCACCACTATTCATGTTAGATTGTTGCCTCCCTACATTAATACCATTGATAGTCTTCTCATGTTTTCTCTGAACTTAGTTATGGGATTTGCTTTGACCAACTGGACAAGAGCAACTGTGATATAAGCAGATCTGAAAAGTGCTTGCGTATTAGGGCTCACTCTCTTTTGGTGCTCTTGGGGACTTCTGTGATTTCCAGCCTGTGAATGAGCTTAGAAGACATATGGCCCAATCACCCCCTTACTCTAGCTAATGGCCAGCCCAACCATTGGCAAGCACCAACCACCAGACATGGAAGTGAGACTATCCTAGACTGACTAGCCCCTATCCGTCCTGTAAACTGATGGCAGCCTAAGGAATAATCCCAGCTGAGACCAACAGAAGAACTATCCAACTGAACAAAGCCCAAATTGTCAATCCACAGAATCATGAGCTAATAAATGATTGTTTGAAGACTCTAAATTTTGGAGGTATTTTGTTATGCGGCAAAGACTAATTGAAACATTGTTCTTTTGGCCTAATTGTATATAACGTGTGACCAGAAGATAAAATTGATTGAATTCAAACTTAATCTCCATTGTACTTAAAATCCAATAACTCAAAAAAAGAAAAAAAAGGTGACTCCAAAATTCTTACATCAGTTATGTACTACTACTGCCCTTCCTGATGGTATTTTTTCCTAAGATGACATTGTATATACATGAATATGAGCCTGCAGATGAGCATTAATAAAATACCACAGCAGCAAACACTGTCGTAACCTGTGCAGATCTGCTTTACTGGCCCAGTGCACTTGTCCTCAGCTCCTACAAGTATTGGCTGCTAACTACTCACAGCTGCCCCTTTCTCCGGAAAATTGCCCTTGACCAGTTGACAACTCCCTCTCCTAAGGGATCTGCGCTCCTTAAAACCACCACCGAAGGGCTACTGTGCCTAACTGGCAACTGATACAGAAGGTCCCCTTACCTCGAGAGAGGGAACCTAAGAGGGTACTACACAGCTCCCTGAGGTATCAAAAAGGAGCTAGACTACAGCTGAGACCACATCCTTGCTTAGTTCTGCCCTATCCTACTTCCCTCACTCCCTTTCTTGTGAAAAAACACCTTTAATAAACCACTTGCACAAGAATCCCATCTCTGGCTTTACTTTTAGACCACCTGATGTTATGCTGTAACAGCGCAATTATGAAGACCTCACTCATGGTGAACTGGGATAACATCTAGATGGAAGGAAAAGCTCTGGCTTGATGGTAACTTTGGCATTTGAGTGGTACAGGGGAGGTAGTGGTTACAAGGAAACTAGAAGTAGGTGACTGTTGACCATCATTGATGCTTTGAAGAAGGAAACTTTGGGTGATCAATCACAAATTCAAGGCAAACTCAGGATCTGATTACAAAACTAACACAGCCTTCATAGAAGGTTGAATTCTCAGCCCTGGCAAGTCTCTTACACCAAAGACAGGGCTCTAATAAAAAAGGAATGGAACCTTGATTTAGGATGGGAATATAGGGGAAGATGAACTTGAGCTTTGAAATCCCCTTGAATGTTCCAGATGTGTGTAAGTGGTCCACTTCTCCCTTATTAGAGGATAGCTCCCCCTCCCCATTTGTTGAAATCACGATGAGACCTCAAAAGAAAAGGCAAATCTTGCCTTTCTCGGGACCTGTCCTCATCTCCCCTTCTGGCAAACAGAGCAGTAAGTCTGGTCAAGTCTCAGGGTGGTCTGACTGAGGAAGTGCTAAGCCTGCTATGGGATGAGAGGTATTATATACCAAAGGAACTGCAGGAACTGAGTAACACGTACTGGCAGGAATCAGGAGTATATATATCTGAGAGTAAATTGTGATGGTGTTAGATCAAGAGGGAAAGAATATAAAGCTGGATAAGGGAGAGTGTCCCTATAGATGGGGGGTATTCTCCCATGCTCCTGTCATGGCTTTTCTAAGTTTGGGAAATACTATGTGCCACTTTAAATGAAGTAGAATGGTAAGAAGTGCCATGACAGACTATAGGAGAAGGGGTCAAAGTCTCTGAAAAATGGGCAATATTGGAATGAGTCTATAATATAATGCCCCCACCTGGGGATGGCCTTGAAAGAGATGGCGTGGGCAGATTCTACTATGGGATAAAAATCTGGGTTGTACTCAGGGTGATCCACTTTGTGTGAAGAAAGAAGTGGTCTGAGGTTAAGGATAAACATAAAAATGACTTAGCTAGTTCGTCAGGGGTCTGGAAGGAACAAGACTGGATGACTGGGTAAAATGAAGCCTGAGGGAAAAGCACGTGCATGGGTCTCTGGGAAGAAGCACAGAGGGCATGTTAATGATCACCAAAGAGTATCAACTATGGAAGAAGCACTAAAGAAATAAATGAACAGGATGATAGAGCCAATAGATGTTACTAAGCTTCTAGGTTATATGAGTTTAAATTTCTTCAATTGTAAAAAGAGATCATAATACATTACCGTACTTATATAAAAGGGCTTTTACAATTTATAGAAACGAACATTAAATCACTGTGCCAGTGTTTCTTCTGTTGTTTTAGAAGGAAAATTAAATGTCACTTCTTTAATATATACACATCTTGCCAGGGAACCATTCTTGAAATTGACTGATGTCTGATTTCTTGGCTTCTCACACTGAGCAGATTCATATACAAATTAATTTAAATCATTATCTTTTTTTACTAATAGTGAAACATTATTAGATATATTCTACATATTCTTTATAGAGGTTAATTGAGTAGATTTGTCAAGAGTATGTTTAAACTTGCCTGAGATATCCAAAAGGCCACTAATGGCGTTGTAACTCATGAGCCCTGCATGGGGTTTCCGAGGTGCCATGTTATGTGCTGAAGCAAAGGTAGGCCAGCAAATCCCACTTCTCCCACCTTTTATAAAAGAAAGAAAGTTAATAAGATTCAAATATGCACTCACATGAACACCAAAATTAAACTTCTAAAATTTTCACCTGATGGAGGTCTAGCACTCCGATGGGCAGCAGAAAGTTCAATATTGGGATCATCATTAGTTAGGACATCAGAGCAATTAAATCCAGGGCTACTTCCAACAATTAATGAGCTCTATTTAAAAAAATTCAGATAGTACAGCTTAAATAATAGCTTTTCCTAAAGGAAAATATAATAATGGATAATACTGAATTCTACCATAGCAAAACACAACCTTGAAGTTTGTGGAAGAGATCACTCATAAAACCAAGATGAAAAGGATGTGACTCTGTGCCCTGAGTGGAATGACAGTCAGACTGGGAAGGGGAAGACAGGTGGGTAAATTATTATATATAATGACACCTTAAGTTTCTGTGACAGAAATATGCCCAGGGAACAGCAGGAACAAAAAGAGGAGAGAGTGTCAATACTACCTAAGCTGGTTCAGGAAAGGTTTCATAGAGGGAATGAAAATTTCACTAACTGTGGCAAGATTAGCAGGTGGTACGCAAGAAGAGGTGAGGGGATCAGGGAGGTGAGGGAAGGATAGAGCACTTCCTGCCAGAAGACAATGAGAACAAAGGCAACGTGGTTTGTACTCACTGGGCTTAGAAGTCAAGGAGATCATTCTTATTCGAACTTCAATAATTTTACCCTTTCTCCTTATTGTGGCTGTATTGATTTCTTACCTTAATCTGCACTGTTTTACTGGAAATTTTGTGAGATACAGCGGCTGGCATGTAAATCATTGAAGAAATGGCCATCCCATTGTCAACCAGAGTCACATTGTAGATTCGCACACTCTCTGTGGTCTGTAAAACAACTTGTAGTTTACATTGTACAAAGTACAATCATAAAACAAGATAATCACCACCTGGGATCACATTTACCTGAAAATAAATTCCATAATCCCAGCATGTCCAAATGGTAAATCCCTGTATAAGAGAACATCCAGGAAGGCCATCTTGGTTCATATAAATACCATATAAACCTCCATGGGCTTCATTGTCAAACCACTTTTCCATGGGATTAGATTGATCTTGTAAGAAAATATGAAAACAGAGAATTAACATTACAAGTCATGTTCTAGAGCTTTAGAAGCAGTATCAGTTAAAGTTGAAATTTTTTAAATTAAATATATAATTCTTATGCAGATTTTAACATGCTAATTAAATATTGTTATGGCTTGGCCATTTATGGCTTACTCTACTCAGGATTTAATCTTATCTAATTGTCCCTTCACCATTAGAATGATTGTATACTCATTTGCAAAAGTTTGGTTTAGTTGTTAGCATATTTAACTTACTATATCTGATTAAACACAAATTTCATGAGAAAGTGCATGAAGTTTGGATTCAAAGAAGGCTAATCCTGAAACACAATGATACCACTTGCTGTTTATAAAATGCTTCCCCTGCACACATTTTTGTTGCTGGTTCCTTCCTGTCATCCATTTTCAAGTTAAGTGTCACCTCCTTACAAGGCCTTCTCTGACTACCTGATTCAAAGTAGCACCTCAGTTCCTTCACAAAGCAATAAAATTATTTTCATATTTGAAATTTTATTATTACTTATTCGTGAACTATATATATCCATCTCCTCTCTCCTATTAGGATGTAAGCTTCATGAGAGAAGACACTGTGTCTACCTCATTCACCACCATATTCCTAGGGCCTAGAAGGTAATGCAGAGATAGGCATTCTTTTAACTATCTCTTGAATTAATGTATGTATGATCTTGGAACATTGTTTAACCTTTTAGACCTCAGTTTCCTCAAATATAAAACGTTTTAATTCCTAATTTAAAGTAGTCTCAAAATGCAATGAAATAACCCACATAAAGTGCCTCAATAAATGGAAGCTATACTCATTATTAATATAGAGGAAACCGGAAGTGGATTTTTTATGAAACTTTACTTACGTCCAAATCAGATCAGCACTCTTAATAATTCCCTCCTAACCATGCACACATTGGAGGACTCCCTATAAAGAGCAGCATCACCCCCTACAGTTTACTTAGTGCCAGCTCTCTTGACCAAGTCTCCTGGTATCTGAATCCTTCTTATCCTCTATTGATTTTCTTTTATTCCTAATACATTGGGATTGAAATTTTACTGGTCAACTGCCTGGATTCTGTTTTGTTTTCTCCATAAGAAGCTGTTCACATATCTCTCCCTTGGTTCCACATAGTGTTGCCCCTGGGACCCAGTGTGGGTCACGGTTCCCTTCCGGGCCTCCCATACTGCAGCTCCCAGCCTCCCACTTGCCTGGGAGGATGACTGGATAGGTTGGTATCCCATTCCAGGAAATTAAACCCTCAATTCCTCAGTGATGTCTCTTATTTCAATTTCTCTAAATCCCAAACCTCCTTGTAAACACTCTCAATTATTTAGAAATATCAGTATAGTCAGTGAAATATACATATTAGTAAATATTCATGTTCATGGGTCATATTTTAACTTAAAAAAATCCAGGACAACACTTCAAACAAGTTGCAGAAAAATTACATATTTTAAAATTTTAGTCAAAGAAAACCTTTCAGCTGTTGGGAACTAAAATATTTAATAACAGCATATATCAAGGAATCAGTTAAATTTGTTGACATTTGTTTTATTCCTTCAAAATGTATTTTACACAAGAATAAAATTAGCTTAAACCCAATAATTTTTGAATTTACCGAAAAAAAAATGCTGATTCAAAGAATCTTAAAAATAACTACACTGAGATAGGAAAAATCAGCTGTACAAGGGATGTAAGGTTTTCAGAGAAAATCTCATTTCCTTTAAGACCCTCAAGAGGTAAGACCTGCAGCTCTATTACTTATTTTATTTTGATCTGATAATTCATTTACCTAGCTGGAAAACCAAGAGGTTATAAAAAGTTATCCAATAATAAGTCACCAGTCACCCTGTTGCTACTCACCTGTTTCGGTTTTTTGTTTTTACACTTTGTGTTGCTTTATTATACATTTAACCATAAATATTCCTATTTCTCTCCTTTCCTCCACAAAACATACCGTAAATAAAACCGTTTTATACACATGTGCGCGCACACACACACACATTATATATATATATATATATATATTATATTATATAGTTCTGCAATCTCCATTTATCACTTAAGAATATCCTGCGACTTCTCTCTCTGTATCAGTACATCGATATGTATCTTCTTCCCTCATTTGAGAGGGGCCTAGTGCTCCAATGTCTGGCTTTACATAACTAGTCCACTGTATTGGACCCAAGGCAGCTTTCAGTTTCCTGCTAGCACACACAATGTTGTGATGAAACACCTTGTTCACAAATCATTTTGTAAGTGTTACAGAGGCAAATGTTAAATAGAAGTGGAAATGTTGAGCTAAAAGCAAATGTTCTTATAATTTTGGCAGCCGTTGCCCTAATCCCCTCTAGGGGTTATGTTGCTTTGTCATTCAACCAGCAATGGGTAAATGTTTTAGTTTCCCTAGCCTTGCCAACAGAGTAGTTGTTCAGTTACTTTTTGAGTTTTACTCCTCTACAGACAGAAATGTGTCTGAGAACGATCTATTCACATCCTTTGACATTTTCATGCTTGCAGGTTTAAATGCACAAATAGCATTTATTCCTGTCAAGAGGCAACATGCAATAGTGTCATATCCCTATAGACATGTATCTCTAAAGTGTTGCTTTTATGAAAGTGGTAGTGGGATGAGGTACTCACTGTTCCAAGAATTGAAGTGGCTGCTAGAGTTCTTGGATCATAAACATGTAAAATTATCTTTAAAAGCCCATTCAGGGCACCTGGGTGGCTCAATCGGTTGAGCGTCTGCCTTCAGCTCAGGTCATGATCCCTGGTCCTGGCTCAGTGGAGAGTCTGCTTCTCTTTCTCCTTCTGCCCACCCCCCATGTTCTCAAGCTCTCTCTCTCAAATAAATAAATTCTTTTTTTTTAATAAGTAAAATCTTTTTTAAAAAGCCTATTTGTTTTTCCTTAGACTCAATGGTATCTTCAAATATTTTAGCCTGTTGAGTTCTTTCAGTATCCTGGAGGAGGAGATATTACATATTGAACAAACAATAATTATTTCTTTCTAACAAATTTGGACAAAGTATTTCCTAGTTTTAGTGACTCAGTGCCGAAAGACTTACTTGAGCAAGGTTCACCGTCAATGCGGTATCCCACCCTTCCAAATCCAGCCACGACGTTATTTTGTAAGACTGTATTGGTCCCTCTGTTTATCTAGTACAGTGATAAGAAAAATGCTATGGGTCAGGCTCTTACACATCTGTACATGAGAGCAAGTATACAACATATATAAGAAAACTAATTATGACTACCCTTTAGAGGAAAAATTAATTTCATTATTCAACCCATTCAAATTTACATTACAAATGAACTACTTACCTTAGGTTCTTGGTGTCAAATCATCACTAGACACTATGCCTTAGATTGTATTAGGACACTGCATTAAAGAGATTTTTTTTTTTACTTCGGTCACAAAATCCACTGGGTGTCATTCAAAATTATAAGCCATGGACCAAACTCCAATATTACAGCAAGGTTAGTAGGATTTTATCACTCTTTGGTTATATTATGTTACCGATTTGATTTATTAAAAAAAATACTAAGGCAATTATAATGGACCATAAGACTCAACAGAAGCAATTACTAGTTTAAATAAAATCTGCTATATTAAAAACTGATTGAACACAAGCGTTAGGTAGTCACTAAACAACTTTACTTTATGAGCCCAGTTAAGGTGGCAAAAAATGAAAAGTGTAGAGCACAGAAGATTTAATTCTTGCCTCTGGTGTCAGCAAAATAAGTCAAAATCTCAAGTATTTAATGTATTAGGCACCCTTATTTTTATATATTATAATAAGAGAACAGAATTAAATGAAATTCATAAAAGTAAAATAAGTTCCTTTTCTTTCAAAAGATAGAGAAAACTTTAAAGATTTTTAGTTGACATTGGATTACATTCTCATACGTATAAATAGGATAGAACATTCTCATAAATGTATACCAAGTTCCAGGCTTTCCGGTTTCACTTTTAGGTGATTATTAATAGCTGCACAAAAGCAAAACTCAATCCTTATCCCATCTTCCAAAAGAGCAATTTTTTAAAATTCCTTTTGGCTCCTAGGGCATAGGTAAGTAGAAAAAAACCACAAAAAACAAGAAGGAGCCATATGTCCTCCAAACCCTTTTTCTGTACTTTCTGTTTGCTTCCCTGCGATCTCATCCGACACCTGATGGCCTACAGTGATTGAAGAAATTCATGGGAAACAAAAAGGGTCCAATTAGTAATACCAGATAAGAGTAAATAACCTCACATAAACAGAGAATTTTAGATGCGAAAGGGATTTTAGAGCTTCTGTAGTCTATCATTCTAATTTTCCATATGATGAAGGGAAATAAATTTAGAGTTAAGTAGTAATATGTGCAAGGCACTCAGTCAATTAGCAGCAGAGATACCCCGCACCAGGACTTGAAAGTGATAATTAACGTTGGAGAAGCAAGGAAATAAGAGAACTATTTAAACCACTGGACATCGACATGAAGAAAAATTCCATGGCTGTGGGAGCTCACAACATCTCTTACGAACGTTTATTCAGTCCTTTCATTAGCTCATTTTATTAGTTCACCAATCTTTATCTAAGGAGGAAACAGTTTTTTATAACATTTTGAGACTTAGAGTTTCTACAGAATTTATAATCTGGGGTAAAGAAATGACGAATTATAATTTAGGATACTCTTGTAAAGTTATGTCATTATTTTATATAATTATAAATCACCCTACCTCAATTGCTGCGTGCCAGAGAGTTGAACTTAAATCTTTTCTGTTTTGATAGGTTCCTGGCCAAACTGAAAGTATAACCAAGTTTCCTCGAACTCGGTTGGCATCCCCCCATATTCTTATACCTGCAAAAAAATGAATAAAATCCCCCCCAAATACATACAGATTCATAATGAGTACTACGGGGAATGTCTTTCATGTTTCCACGAAATTAGTTTTTCTGGTTTGAGCCTGACAAATCAACCTCTTAAATTTTAGCGTTTGCCCTTTGAACTCTACCTCCTTAAGAGTCTAACTGCTTTATTTTCTTCTGGGGTACCTGTTAAATATGTGGGTTCCACATACGAGGCCCCACCTCCAACTTTAACAAACACATACATCAGTTTTGTATACGTTAAATGAGTCTGTATTATGCTTTGGACAGATATTCAAGAAAGGATAGCCTCTTAAAATCAAGTCCAATTTTCTAAAATAGTAACCTTTATTTGTGAGTGACCTTTTTGATTGATAGGTGAGGAGTATTTTAAATGTCATAGTGAAAAAGTCATAGTAATTTAAACTATTTGTGATTTGATAATTCACACAAGATCATGGTCTGATAAATAATTCTAGTTGTACTGTCTGATATGATAGCCATAGCCACATGTAACTACTTAAATGTAAAGTAAGTACAATTAAATTAAGTACAATTAAAATTAAAAATCCAGTTCTTCAATCATAGTAGTGCTCATTGGCCACATGTGGTTTAGTAATTACCATATTAGCACAGACAGAGGCCACTTCTATTCTCTGAAAAAGATCAGTTGGACAGCATGGCTCTAGACTCTTCACATAAGATTGTCTCAGAAAGCATATTATTTGGACAAAAACGTTATTATACTACCTTCCCCCACTGTAAAGTGAATGATGTTGTCATCTATGTCCAATCCATCTGTCCCAAACACACCAATTGCTGGGGAAAAGCCATTGTGAAAGGCACAACCTCGAATATAAGATGAGCCATGTTCTTGAATCTACAAAACATCAGGATTCAGGGAACATTTTAAAATAAAATTAAAATATATTTAAAGAAAAAATTTGAAGTAGGTGATTTTCAGGAAAAAATCTTGATAAATGAAATACTCAATTCACATTCCATGAAAGAAGATGATTTCCCTGTAGATCTTTTAATCCTGGGAAATTTCCATATATCTTCAATTTATGATTAAATAAAGCAAAAATGCAGATAAAAAATTCTGAAGTACTTTTTTATGCATTTGTATTTCTACCACTACCTATAAAATACTAAGGAACGAAAAGTTATTTTTCAGAATAGTTTATTATATGACTAGCAAGGACTTTTTAATTATAAAAGTTGACACTCTAGGCAGGGGTTACAATTCAATGGTCTGTTAGCCAATGAGTAAGTTTGGGATTGTAACCTCAAACTCGCAAGATAATTTTTTTTCCATAAAAAGTATGTTCTCTCTCATTTTTTCTTCAATCACCAGATTTCTAAGCCCACCTATTTTCCCACTTTTTGACAGAGGCATGGGTATACAGACTTGCTTTTCATTTGAGAAATGTAAGCAATACTCACTTTGTTCAATAGAAACTACTTGTAAATAATTTTGATTACTGCAAAATAAAATGGAGTTATGAAATAATATCACAGATCTTTAATTCTTTCACCTCTGTGCTCCTTTTTCTGTTTTTTTTTAACTGACTTTAAATAAATGTGTGAAATGGGTAGATCAGATGCTGCTATGAGTGTAAAAGAATTGATGGAAAATGTACCCAAGAAAGCTCTATTAGATCATCGTCTCAGCAATTCTAAGATATGACTTGTTAGTAAAGTTAAATGAAAATAAAATCAGAAATAAAATATTTTATTTTGAATATATGCAAAAATTCAAGTACAAACCTGTCCTAAGTTAAGAAATGTTACGGCGTATCTTGGATCTGTGCTATCCCTGAAGCCTTCTTGACCACTGTGATAAAATTCCACGTTACTTATCCTTGCATTTCCTGGCAGGGTAGGGAGGGAAGAGTTACATTTTTTTTCTTGAAACAGAATAAAAATTTTTGAAAAGCTACATGAGCTGTAATTTTCCAAATTGCAAATTTGCTTTCAACTTTTTCATGGAAATCGCATTCATTTTTCTTTGCTCCTTTAATCCAAATTAATCAGTGTTTCTGAATTTTTTTCACTGCCCCCCTCCACAAGAGCCTTTCTAGACTTTTTTTCCTAATAGCCTCCCCTCCCCATGGAATTTCAATGCCTCAGATATACTATATCTCTGTTAATGTACGGTGGCTCTTTGGAGGACCACGAACTATTGCTCAGGTAAATTTTTCTGTCCTGGGGCACCTGGGCAGCTCAGTTGGTTAAGCGTCTGCCTTGGCCTCAGGTCCTGGTATGGAGCCTGCTTTGGGCTGCCTGATCAACGGGGAATCTGCTTCTCCCTCTCCCTTTGCCCCTCCCCCTTCTCATGCATGTGTGTGTGCACCCTCTCTCTCTCTCAAATAAATAAATAAAATCTTTAAAAAACTAATTTTTTTGTCCTGCAAGAATCAATCTTCATCCCCTTGGTAGTGATACTGTTCCTGTTGAGGACGCATGACATAAAGTACAAGATAAAATTTACCTGACAGTTCAGTTTTGACGCTCTAAAGAGATTTGAATGGCATTATTTTTACATAATCCTTTCCAGAATATGCATTACCAAGTATCTGCTCATCAGTGTGTCATAAGTACCACTGAGGTGACAGGAGGCAATTTCACAGATTAGTAACAACAGCAAGAGCAATCCATGCTGAGAGTACTCTGTGCCAAGTGCTGCACTAAGTGCTTAAAAGGCAATTTGTGGTTTAATTTTCATACATCATCCTATGAGTTAGGAACTTCTACTATTCTTAGATTTGATAGGAGAAAATGGAGGCACAAAGATTCATGGCTGGTAAAAAAACTGGCTTGTTCCAAAAACTGATATTTAACAAAATGCTTTGGAGAAGATATTTAATAAAATGCATTCCCTTTATTCGAGAAGGGAAAAGCCTGTCTCAAATCCATGAGCCAGCAATTGGGTATATGGAGGAGAACATAATAATAAGATCAAGACAGAGAAGAAATGGTTACTACAGCCCATCTGTGCCTGCAAAAGCCATAGATGTTTACTAACACCACAAAACAATGTATAAAAGCAAGGAAAGGTTGTCATAGGGATAGGGCCGTCATGGGATCTGAAGTGGATTAGTACCCAAGGTCAGAGTGATTTGATCCCTCTAATAATCTATTTATCTATCTTTAAAAGGGGACAATATTTATACGTAGCACTATGAGGATGAAATGAGATAATATGTGTTAAATGCTTAGTACGGTGCCTGGAATAGCATATCGTGATCACCATTACTGTTATCAACATCAGTTAAGCTCATGTTGACAAATAGGTCGAAGCTATAGTGGGATGGCTGCTTTCTCAATATAAAGGTTTTCTAAATTAGAGCTGTTGCAAAATGCAATAGGCAGAATTATAAATGAGGACCGGCTAAAACATTACAAGTCAAGAATAAATGACAAGCTACCTGGTACCCAGACTGTGGGATCCAAAACCAGCTTCCAATAAAAAGAACTAGCATTACTTGGAGGAATGACTTATTTCCAGGCTCAGAAAAACAAAACAAAACCCAAAAAAACATGTGTTTGTCATGTCAGAAAGTGAAGAAGCTAATGAAACCTAAGTCAAAAGGACATAGGCAGGGGTGCCTGGGTGGCTCAATCATTAAGCGTCTGCCTTCAGCTCAGGGCGTGATCCCAGAGTCCTGGGATGGAGCTCTGCATTGGACTCCCTGCTCCGCTGGGAGCCTGCTTCTTCCTCTCCCACTCCCCCTGCTTGTGTTCCCTCTCTTGCTGGCTGTCTCTTTCTCTCTGTCAAATAAATAAATAAAATCTTAAAATAAAAAAAAAGGACATAGGCATCAACATGAAAATGCTCTGAAGGTCAGTGATGAGGCATTTTCATTTGTCAATGGCATTTGGGCATTTCCAACATCAATAAGATTAACAATCACAATCCATATATGGATAAAACATATAACATGTTTAAATCCACAGAGCTCATAATGACATGAATAACAAACAAAATGATAAAAATGCCTGTCACTTTTGGAGAATGGTTGGGAACCAACTCACTATTTCAAAAACTAGTAACAGGAAAGAATCAAGCATTTTCCCTACATTTCCTTTATAAACTATTTTTCAGGGTAGTGAAATGGTTGACTGGGAAGCTTCTCTCTACAGAAATATCCTAGATTACAAATTAGAGGGAAAGGTAGAATTAAAATACCACCATTTTAAACCTCCATGATTTAATAGGTCCAAGCAATGATCATTAACGGCTGCTAACTTCACAAAGGGAGAAATAATCAGACATCACATGTCTACTAACGGAAAAATACACCATCAACTCTGACGATTTCTTGCCTAAAAATGGAGTCTGAGTATGACCAATTTGTTAGTTCTACACTAGCTATGATAGAAAATACAAAGGACACAGCAACAACTTACATTCTAGGGATGAACCACTGAATTCCAGACTGCTGGAAATACTATAGAAGAGATGATCAACCTTCTTTTATAAATAAAATATAAGGAAAGGTAAATGAATCAGACATTTAAGATTCACAACCAGTTGCAGCACAGTCTTACTTATTTGTACAAAGAGATTTGAAAAAAGAGAATTTTGAACAAAGAGAATGCAAGCAATAGGAAGGAAAGAAGGATGGAAAGTAGGAAGGAAGGAATGCACTGGGGGAATATGAATAATCATTTGATGATAAGGAATTATTATTAACATTCTTATGTCTGATACTTATAGATATTTTTAAAGAAGTCTTTTAAAGTTACATACTGAAATATTTTTAGATGAAATGATATGTGATTGCTTCATTCACAATACCCAAATACGGAAGCAACCTAAGGGTCCACCAGTGGATGAATCGATAAAGAAAATGAGGCATATATGAACAATGGGATATTAGTCAGCCGTAAAAAGAAGGAACTCTTACTATTTGCTACAACATAGATCGACTTTGAGGGCATTATGCTAAGTGAGGTAAATCAGAGAAAGACAAATACTTACTATGCTTACATGTGGAATCTAAAGAAGCCGAATGCATAAAAGCAGAGAGTAGAATGGTGGTTACCAGGAGCTAGGGTGGTGGTGGGGATGGGGCTGGGAATTAGGAAGATGTTTAAGGGTACAAACTTGCAACTAGTGGATAAATAAGACTTGGAGATCTAATGTACAACATAGTGATTACCGTCAACAATACTGCATTACAAACTTCAAAGTTGCTAAGAGACCAGATCTTAATTGCTCTTGCCACAAAAAAGATGTAATAATTATGTGACATGATAGAGGTGTTAGCTGACTCTATAGTGGGAACCATATTGCGATATATATATGTTTCCAAAGAAATACAGTGTATACCTTAAACTTACACAATGCTATATGTCAACTATATCTCAATAAAAAAATACATGTAGTTGCTTCAAAATAGCCCAGGGGCTTAAAGAGAGTGGGTGGTCATACAGTTGAAACAAGATTGACCAAAATTGATCATTGTGGTAACTAGTGATGGGTACGCTGGGATTCATTATACATTTCTCTATGTTTGCAAATTTGGTATATGTTTTAAATTTTCCTTCAAACAAAAATAACAGGTCTATTGTGTTTTTTATAAACAAGTTCTGTTTGGGTGAGAGGCTGGGTTAGCTGTTACCTAAGGTCATTCTTAGTGTGATAATGCTTATTGTCTGTGAAGATAAAATGAGTAGAAAAATGTTACAGATTTGCTTTTGGAGGGTAGCACGTTAGCTTACATATCCCTCTCAAGGAATATTTTTCTGTGTTAAAAACAAGACAACTGGCCCAAATTGAGAGTTGACTGTGCTCAACCCATGCCACCAAATCAAGACTGAACTTACGGTGCCTCTCCCAGAAATGGAATCTGAAACCAGTCCTGCAGGAATTGCCTGATCAGCGCTAGTTAGCTAATGTGCCTGTTAGCCCCTGCCATCCCCTAAAGGGAAGTAACCTTGCAATCACCAGTTTGCTTTCTCGCCTAGTATACCTCCCGTGTTCTGTTCTCTTCTGCCTATAAAAGTCTTTCATTTTGCACAGCTCTTTGAAGCTCCTTTTTATCTGCTAGATTGGATACTGTCTGATAGATGAATCATTGAATAAAGCCAGTATGATCTTTAAAATGTACTCATTGACTTTGTAAACACGTGACCCTAGAAAGAAGTGTGAATTATTTAAGGATTGACTAAACATAGAAGAGACCATGCTATATTTCAACTTTGTACCAACCTTTAAATGTCCTCATATTCTGAGTGAATGAGCTGACCAGGACACGTGCGCCAAAAGATTCCTTGAACCAACCTGGATAATCTTCACCAAGTATTTTGATGTTCCTACTCAGTATCCCAACATCAGCCGCTAAAGTATAGCTCTGACCTGTTCCAGGAACATGGTATCTTTCAGCTGCAACAGAAGGACAGCTAGATTATTACCAATGATGAAAAATACCTATGTGTATTAGTTCCTTTGCAATTTACAGGCCACAAAACTTTCTAATATGCATGAATTAATTAGATTTGCATGCTTAAACATACACAGATGGCACACCGAAATCACTGTATCTTTTATTTTTATTTTTTTTTCTTTCTAAGTTTTTACTTAAATTTCAGTTAGTAAAACATACAGTGTAATATTAGTTTTGGGTGTAGAATTTAGTGATTCATCACTGACATACAACAGCCAGTGCTCATCACAAGTGCCCTCCTTAATTACCATCACGCATTTAAGCCATCCCCATGCCCGCCTCCCGTCTGGTAACCATCAGGTTGTTCTCTATAGTTAGGAGTCTTTTTTTGGTTTTCATGTCTTCCCCCCTCCATGTTCATTTGTTTTGTTTCTTAAATTCCATGTATGAGTGAAATCATATGGTATCTATCTTTCTCTGATTGACTTATTTCGCTTAGCATAATACTCTCTAGCTCCATCCACATCATTGCAAATGGCAAGATTTCATTCTTTCTGATTGACATTTGGGCTCTTTCCATAATTCGGCTATTGTTGATAATGCTGTTATAAACTTTGGGGTGCAGGTATCCCTTTGAATTAGTATTTTTGAATCCTTTGGGTAAATACCTAGTAGAGCAATTGCTGGATCATGGGGGTAGTTCTATTTTTAACTTTTTGAGGAATTTCCATACTGTTTTCCAAAGAGGCTGCACCAGTTTGCATTCCCACTAACAGTGTAAGGGGGTTCCCTTAATGTGGAGACATTATCACCAACACCTGTTGTTCCCTGTGTTGTTAATTGTAGGCACTCTGACAAGTGTGAGGTGGTATCCCGTAGTTTTGATTTGTATTTCCCTGATGATGAATGATGTTGACCATCTTTTCATGTGTCTGTTGGCCATTTGTATGTCTTCTTTGGGTGTTAAGTTTGATAAGTTCTTTGTAGATTTTGAATACTAACCCTTTATCAGATATGTCATTTGCAAATATCTTCTCATTCCAAAGGTTGCCTTTTAGTTTTGTTGATTGTTTCCTTCACTGTGCAGAAGGTTTTTATCTTGATGAAGTCCCAATAGCTCATTTTTGCTTTTCTTTCCTTGCCTCTAGAGACGTGTCTAGTAAGAAGTTGCTATGACTAATGTCAAAGAGGTTGTTGCCTGTGTTCTCCTCTAGGATTTTAATGGTTTCCTATCTCACGTTTAGGTCTTTCACCAATTTAGGTTTAGTTTTTAAAGATTTATTTATTTGAGAGAGGGGGGCAGAGGAGAGGAAGAAGAGAAAGAAGCAGACTCTCCACTGAGCGTGGAGGCTGACCTGAGGCTCAGTCTCATGACCCTGAGTTCATGACTGGAGCTGAAATCAAGAGTCAGATGCTCAGTCAACCGAACCACTCAGATGCCCATCCACTTTGAATTTATTTTTGTGTATGGTGTAAGAAAGTGGTCTGGTTTCATTCTTTTGCATGCTGCTGTCCAGTTTTCCAACACCATTTTTTGAAGGGACTGTTTTTTAATTTTAATTAATTAAATTTAATTAACATACATTGTATAATTAGTTTCAGAGCTAATTTAGTGATTCATCAGTTGCATATAACACCCAGTGCTCATTATCTAGTGCCCTCCTTAATGTCCATCACGTTACCACATCCTCCCCCCATCTCCCCTCCAGCAGCCCTCAGTTTGTTTCCTATAGTTAAGAGATTCTTATGGCTTTTCTCCCTTCCTGTTTTCATCTTATTTTTCCTTCCCTCCCCCTAGGTTAATCTGTTTTGTTTCTTAAATTCCACATATGAGTGAAATCATATGATATATATCTTTCTCTGACTTATTTTGCTTAGCATAATACCCTCTAGTTCCGTCCATGTAGTTGCAAATAGCAAGATTTCATTCTTTTTGATGGCTGAGTAATATTGCATTGTGTATATATACACCACATCTTCTTTAACCATTCATCTGCTAATGGACATCTGGGCTCTTTCAATAGTTTGGCTATTGTGGACATTGCTGCTATAAACATTGGGGTGCATGTGTCCCTTTGAGTCACTATGTTCATATCCTTTGGATAAATACCTAATAGTCCAATTGCTGGGTCGTAGGGTAGCTCTATTTTTAATTTTTTGAAGAACCTCCATACTGTTTTCCAGAGTGGCTGCACCAGTTTGCATTCCTACCAACAGTGTGAGAGTTCTCCTTTCTCTACATCCTCGACAACACCTGTTGTTTCCTGACTTGTTACTTTTAGCCATTCTGACCAGTGTGCTGTGCTATCTCATTGTGGTTTTGATTTGTATTTCAGGATGCCAAGTGATGTTGAGCATTTTTTCATGTGTCTGTTGGCCACCCATATGTCTTCTTTGGGAAAATGTCTGTTCAGTCTTCTGCCCATTTCTTGACTGGATTCTTTTTTTTTTTTTTGGGTGTTGAGTTTGTTAAGTTCTTTATAGATTTTGGATATTAGCCCTTTATCTGATAAGACATTTGCAAATATCTTCTCCTATTCTGTAGGTTGCCTTTTAGTTTTGTTGACTGTTTCCTTTGCTGTACAAAAGCTTTTTATCTTGATGAAGTCCCAATAGTTCATTTTTGCTTTTGTTTCCCTTGCCTTTGAAGACGTGTCTAGCAAGAAGTCACTGTGGCCAAAGTCAAAGAGGTTGCTGCCTGTGTTCTCCAGGATTTTGATGGATTCCTGTCTCACTTTAAGGTCTTTCATCCATTTTGAGTTTATTTCAGTGTAGGATGTAAGAAAGTGGTCCAGTTTCATTCTTCTGCATGTGGCTGTCCAATTTTCTCAACACTATTTGTTGAAGACACTGTCTTTTTTCCATTGGATATTCCTCCGTGTTCTGTCGAAGATTAGTTGACCATAGAGTTGAGGGTCCATTTCTGGGTTCTCTGTTCTATTCCATTGACCTATGTGTCTGTTTTTGTGCCAGCACCATAACTGTCTTAATGACTACAGCTTTGTAAAATAGCATGAAGTCTGGAATTGTGATGCTTACAGCTTTGGTTTTCTTTTTAAAGACTGCTTTGGCATTCAGGGTCTTTTGTGATTCCATACAAAATTTAGGATTATTTGTTCTAGCTCTGTGAACAATGCTGATGGTATTTTGACAGGGACTGCATTAAATGTGTGGACTGCCTTGGGTAGTATAGACAAATATTTAACAATATCTGTTCTTCCATTCCATGAGGATGGAATGTTTTTCCATTTCTTTGTGTCATCTTCAATTTCTTTCATCAGTGTTTCATAGTTTTCAGAGTACAGATCTTTTACTTCTTTGGTTAGGTTTACTCCTAGACAGATTTCTGTACATTGATTTTGCATCCTGTGACTTTACTGAATTCATGTATCAGTTCTAGCAATTTTTTGGTGGAGTCTTTTGTCTCTTCTATATAGATTATCATGTCATCTGCAAATAGTGAGAATTTGACTTCTTCCTTGCCAATTTGGATGCCTTTCATTTCTTTTTGTTGTCCAATTGCTGTGGCTAGGACTTCCAGGGCTATGTTAAATAACAGTGGTGAAAGTGGACATCCCTGTTTTGTCCTTACTGTAGAGAAAAAGCTCTCAGTTTTTCCACATTGAGGATGATATTAGCCGTGAGTTTTTCATATATGTCCTTTATTGTTGTTCCCTCTGTTTGTTGGGGGCTTTTATCATGAATGGACGTTGTTCTTTGTCAAATGTTTTTTCTGCATCTATTGAGAGGATCATATGGTTCTTATCTTTTCTTTTATTGGTGTGGTGTATCACATTGATTTATTTGTGAATACTGAATTACTCTTCTAGTCCAGCAATAAATCCCACTTGACTATGGTGAATGATTCTTTTAATGTACTGTTGGATTCAATTTGATAGTATTATTTGAGAATTTTTACATCCATGTTCATCAGGGATATTGGCCTGTAGTTCTTTTTTTAGCAAAATCTGTCTGGTTTTGGTATCAGAATAAGGCTGGCCTAATAGAATGAATTCGGAAGTTTTCCTTCTATTTGTATTTTTTGGAATAGTTTGAGAAGAATAGGTATTAATTCTTCTTTAAATGTTTGGTCAAATTCACCTTTGATGCCATCTGCCCCTGAACTTTTGTTTGTTGGGAGATTTGTGATTACTGATTCAATTTCTTTGTTGGTTATTGGTCTATTCAAGTTTTCTATTTCTGCCTGTTTCAGTTTTGGTAGTTTACAAGTTTCCAGGAATTCATCCATTTCTTCTAGTTTGTCCAATTTGTTGGCATAGTTTTTCCTAATATTTTCTTATAATTGTTTGTATTTCTGTAGTGTTGGTTGTTATTTCTCCCCTCTTATTTGTGATTTTATTTATTTGGGTCCTTTCTCATTACTTTTTTATAAGTCTGGCTAGGAGTTTATCAAATATATTATTTTTTTCAAAGCACCAGCTCCTGGTTTCATTGATCTGTTCTATTGTTTTTTTTTTGGTTTTTTGTTTTCTTTGCTTTCTATATCATCTATTTCTGCTCTAATCTTTATTATTTCCTCACTTCCATGTTTAGGCTTTGTTTCTTGTTCTTTTTCTACCTTCGTTAGGTATAAGGTCAGATTGTTTGAGATTTTTCTTGCTCCTTGACGTAGGCCTGTATTGCTATATACTTCCTTCTTACGGCTGCTTTTGCTGCATTCTAAAGGTTTTGGACCATTGTATTTTCATTTTCATTTGTTTCCATGTATTTTTTAATTTCTTCTTTGATTTCCTAGTTCATCTATTTATTGTTTAGTAGCATGTTGCTTAACCTCCATGTATTTATGGTCTTTCCAAATATTTCTTGTCGCTGACTTCAAGTTTCGTAGTCTTGTGGTCAGAAAATACGCATGGTATGATCTCAATCTTTTTGTACTTGTTGAGGCCTGATTTGTGACCCAGTATGTGATCTGTTCTGGTGAATGTTCCGTGTGCACTTGAAAATAATGTGTATTCTGCTGCTTTAGGATGAAATGCTCTGAATATGTCTATTAAGTCCATCTGGTCTAGTGTGTCATTCAAAGCCATTGTTTCCTTGTTGATTTTCTGCTTAGATGACCTGTCCATTGCTGTAAGTGGGTATTAAAGTCCCCTACTATTCTTGTATTATTATCAATGAGTTCCTTTATGTTCGTTATTAATTGTTTTATATATTTGTGTGCTCCTGTGTTCAGGGCATAAATATTTACAGTTGTTATATCTTCGTGTTGGGTAGTCCCTTTTATTGTGATATAGTGCCCTTTTTCATCTCTTGTTACAGTCTTTGTTTTAAAAATCTAGTTTGCCCATATAAGTATCACTACTCCAGCTTTCTTTTGACCTCAATTTGCATGATAAATATTTCTCCTTCCCCCCACTTTCAATCTGCAGTTGTCTTTAGGTCTAAAATGAAACTCTTACAGGCAGCATATAGATGGGTCTTGTTTTTTTATCCGTTTTGACAACCTATGTCTTTTGATTAGAGCTTTTAGTCCATTTACATTCAGAGTAATTATTGATAGATATGTACTCAGTGCCATTTTACTTCTTGTTTTGTAATTGTTTCTGGAGATTTTTACGTTCCTTTCTCATCTTTGACACTTTTGGTCTTTCCTTTCCACTCAAAGAGTTCCCTTTACTATTTCTTGCAGGTCTGGTTTAGTGGTCACAAACTCCTTTAGTTTTTGTTTGTCTGGGAAACGCTTTATTTCGCTGTCTATTCTGGATGACAGCCTTGCTGGATAGAGTACGCTTGCCTGCAGATTTTTCCCATTCAGCACATTGAATATATCATGCCACTCCCTCTGGCTTGCTAAGTTTCTGTTGAGAGATCTGCAGCTAGCTTAATGGGTCCTCCCTTGTAAGTTAGGGACTTCTTTGGTCTTGCTGCTTTTAGAATTTTTTTCTTTATCACATATTTTGCAAATTTAACCACAATATGTCTTAGTATTGGCCTGCTTTTGTTGATTTTGATGGGAGTTCTCTGTGCCTCATGGATCTGGATATCTGTTTCCTTCTCCAGATTTGGGAAGTTTTCTGCTATGATTTCTCCAAATAAATTTTCTGCCCCCTTTTCTCTCTCTCTCTTCTTCTGGGACTCATGATACGAATGTTAGTACATTTGATGGAGTCACTTAGTTTCCTAAGTCTATTCTTGTGATCCATAATTCTTCTTTATCTCTTTTGTTCAGCTTCATTGTTTTCCATTATTCTATCTTCTATATCAGTTATTTGTTCTTCTACTTCTTCCATCCTTGTTCATAGCATCCAGTCTGTTTTGAATCTCAGTTCTTACATTTTTCATTTCTGACTGATTGTTTTTTAACTATTTTATCTGTTTTTTACTATTTTATCTTTTAAGGGCCTCCCTGAAGTCTTCCATTCTTTTCTCAAGCCCAGTGAGTATACTTATGATTGCTGCTTTAAATTCCCCATCATGCACATCATTTATACATGTTTCCCTTATATCTCTAGCCATGACTTTATCTTATTCTTTCATGTGGGATGAATTCCTCCAACTTGCCATTTTGTCTACATCTCTGCCTTCTTCTCTGTGTTAGAAAAGCCTGTTATGTGTCCTGCTCCCTGGAGTAATGGCTTTATGAAGAAGAGGTCATATAGTGTCCAGGCCCTGGCACTTAATGCAATGTCTCTAGTGTATGTTGTGTACACTCTGTTGTTGCGTTTTGGCTGCTCTATCCTTAAGGCAATTGTCTGCAGAGTTTCTCCTTGCCTGTGGTGGATAGTGTTTGGTCCTTCGCCAGAGTGTGGTGAGTTTTAACTAGGTGTGCTCTGGTCTGTTTGTTAAATGAGATCTGATGCTACTTCCACTAGAACTGAAACCCTGCAGACCTCTCTGGTCAGGAGACATGCTGTGGGCAGGGGTTTCTGATGGTCTTCTGGGGAAGGGCCTACTGTCTTGGAGTAAGACACACTTGACCAAGAAGGCCCATACCAGCAGAGTGCAGGGGTGTGGGACTTGGTGTAAGCAGGTTAGGCAGCCAGTGCCAGTGCTGCGCTGTTTACTACAGGTGGCTCTGCATTTATGCTGAGGGGTGGGAGTGGGAAATGGCACCAGGCAGCTCCTTTGTCCCCAGAGAGGAGTCATTGTGCATGCTGCCTCTTGGGGAAGCACTCCCAGAAGAGCGAATAATCTCCCACTGCGTGTCCCAGGCATTTTTCAGATGCTGTTTCCACACCATTTACCCCCAGGCAGTATGCCTGCCTTCTCTCCAGGAGTGTCCCCTGGGCTCTATCCCAGCCAAGACTGCTGACTTTTTAAACTTCAGCCTTTGTGGACGTGGTGTGGGTAGGGGCCTGTGCTGGCCTTCAGGGAGAGTGTCTTACTGCACTGGGACTGAGGCAGGCTTGACCGAGAAGGGTAGTTGTGCCAGAGTGCAGGGCTGTGGGACTTGGAGCAGGCAGGCTAGGCAGCGCGTGTTGGGGCTGAGCTGTATTTGTGCCTCTGAACCTATGCTGAGGGGCGGGGGAGGGAAATGGTGCCTACTGCTCTTTTGTCCACGCAGAGGCATCTCCTTGAAAACTACCTCTCACGGAAATGCGCCAAGAAGAGGGAACAGTCTCTATGTTTTAGGCATTCCTCAGATCCTGCCATCATCCTCCCTTCCCCCACTGTTGCTTGCCTGTCTGCCTTCTCTCCAGACACAGAGCAGCGCCCTCAGGGCTCTATCCCAGCCAATCCCATAACCTTTAAAACTCCAGTCTTCAAGCACCCAAGCCCCGCTCACAAAACTCATGAAAATCAGCCCCTCTGTTTCACTAGCCAATGGTTTTGAGGAAATGTTCACCTTGTACTTGCCCCTCCGTGCTATATTCTTGCCTTTCTCTGTGACCAGGGCTTCCTCCCCTACACAGCACCTGTGATCTGTTTCTCCCACAAACCAAGTCTCTGCATCTCCTACCCTCCTCAGTGTGGCCTCCTCTCTCCTTCTAGCTGTGAACTTTGTTTTCTGAGACCTCAGAATGATTTCTTGGGAATTCAGAATGACTTGTGTTCGAGGGACAAGATGAGCCTAGGGTCCTTATACTACATCACCATCTTAAATCCCCCCCATACTTTTTAATTTATAACATGAAATGCAATCAAAAGCATTTCTTCTATTTAAATCAAAAAATTATTATAATCAGCAATCTTATAATAACCATCTTAGATCCCCCCACGATACTTTTTAATTTGGGACAAAGATGCTCTTGAAACAAAGGTTCTCAAAATTCAGTGTGCATAAGAATCACTTAGGGGGTGCCTGGGTGGCTCAGCTGGTTAAGCGTCTGACTCTTGATTTTGGCTCAGGTCATGATCTCAGGGTTGTGAGATCAAACCCTGTGTGGGGCTCCCCACTCAGAGGGGAGTTGGCTTGAGATCCTCTGATTCTCTCTGTCCCTCTCCCTCTGCCCACCACCCCCACCCATCCTCCCTACGCCACTGCCTGTGCTCACACGCTCTCTCACTCTCTCTCTCAAATAAATAAATAAATAAATAAACAAGCAAATAAATCTTTTAAAAAAATCACCTAGAAGCTTGCTTAAAGCAGAAAGTGCTAGCATTGCCCCATGGGATGCTATACAGTAGTCTTTGCTGAATATTTGCTGAATAATTACAAAGGAGAGCACTAAAAATGTGAATATTTCATGACATTTTAATTACATATCTATTTGGTTAAAAAACAGCCACTTACCAAGGTGAGTGTAGGAAAGGGTATCATTGAGAATGAGAATTTTCTGGTCATGCAGGATTTTAATGATACTTCTAGTTTCTGTCTGGTGGAAATCATAGCTTGTGGTTGTTATCACAATCTCTTCTCCCTCCTTACAAAAATTCAAGTGCCAAATTCAAGAACAATTTTTAAAATAGGTTTCTATTTCTTAATAATAACTTAAAAATTCTAATTTAATTCATATCTGATTAGCAACATGGCATTATCAGAAGGAAAAAACTACATTGAGGACTCTAAAAATAAATACGCTTGGGTTTGATATTAAGAATTCTTAAATTTTGATTTATCTCAGCATTCCCTCAAACTTAATTCAGTCATTAAATAAAATCATAGGGAATATACTTTTAAAAAATTAAATAGATCAAAGCAAATATAATCATATTTTTATTAAATACTGGTCAGTACAATATTCTTAAGACTTAAAAAAATTTCCTCAGAATTTTTGTTTTTACACAATTAACTATTACTTGGTCTTCCTGAAATGTGGGAAAGACATACATAAGAAACTTTTTTTACTCAAAAACTTTCATATTTTCCTTTCATAACTAACATATAAATAACGTTCTTTATATATTCTGAAGGACCTTTAGAGATCCCAATTTTTAAATGCCTCCTATCAGGTAAGCTTTTGAGTACAAGCTAATGCAAAATATACATTTCTCATCCGATTAATCCTATGAAAAAGTCAATGTCCATGAGAATAAGAAAGAAACATTTTAAGTTGACCCACTATGTGTATTCAGTTCCCACCACATACTATTTCCTGTACCTGCCAATCCACAGCATCCATTAAAGACAGGACTTTGGAACCTGCCTCTGCGGTTTCTGAGAGCTTAGTTTTATATACTGAACGTGGAATTCCATGAAGATCCAGCTCACCAAACACCCCTGAAGGAGAAAAACTTCAATTTATTCACCACATAGTACTGAGTTAGGTGCTAGTATAAAATGAAACAGTACATTGATATATTTTAATAAGTGATTGGACATTTTAGAATGAATGGAATGAATTTGGATTATCTGCTCAGGGCTATACAAGAAGACTTTGACCCTCTGACCCCCTTCTAGGAATCTGGCCCATGGAAATTAAAGTGAGTGCACAGGATATGTGAATGAGGATTCCTACTATGATAATATTTGAAAATATTGGAAAACTGGAATAAATCTAGTGTATATCAATAAAAGGATGATGGATTAAATTATAATATACTAATACAGTAGGGTAATATGCTTTAAAAAGGAAGACTTATCTACAAATATTGATCTGGAAAGATATCCATAATATGTTAACTGAGAAAGAAAACTTAATATCTTTAGTTTGACATGTAAAAACTGCTAACTGTAGATACTAGTTTCCTCATGATGGGGTAAAATTGGAAAGACATATATTTTTTCTTAATAGTTTTTCTTTTTTTTTTTAAGATCTTATTTATTTATTTGACAGAGATAGAGACAGCCAGAGAGAGAGGGAACACAAGCAGGGGGAGTGGGAGAGGAAGAAGCAGGCTCCCAGCGATGTGGGGCTCGATCCCAAAACGCCGGGATCACGCCCTGAGCCGAAGGCAGATGCTTTAATGACTGAGCCACCCAGGCTCCCCCTTAATAGTTTTTCTTGATATTATTTGTGTTGTTTGAAATGTTACTTTTGAAACAAATTAAAAAAATAAACTCACGAAAGCAAATAGTTTTCAAGATTGAATATGTCTGTCTTGGGACATTTACCAGTGGAGAGCTGACTAAATAATTTTTTATGCTCCTCTTTACTGTCACTGTTTTAGAAACCGTATGGGGAAGCAACTGCAACACATGCTTGTATGTATCTTTTCAATAAATATCCAGCAGTGTTAATAAAATGTGGTTACTAATTATGACCAAATAAACCCTCTCTGTTCCTTTACTTTCCAGGCTTAGAAAGGAATATGTGCAGCCATACAAAACCAACTGGAAAATTTAAAGTTCAGCAACAGGTATGGTTGGATAACTGTTAGCAGAGCCAATTGATCCACAGACTATTAATACTGTAAAAGTGGAATAATGTGCAGAAAAGTTACCTTTTAAGGAAAAGGCACCATAATATGAAAAACTATGCTTGTTTATATAAAGGGAAAAATATAAAGAAAACCGGATTGGAGAAATAATACACATATAAAGAGATTTATGTTAGTTTTGCAATGGATTACATCTTGGTTTCAAATACACACATCTATAACTATTTTAGTGTAACACAATTTAGTTAAAATTTTTAAATTTATTTTTATAACCCTTTAGTGTAAATAGATGTCTGTAAAAGTTTCTGGTACCATAACATCTTCAACTGATAACAGGTATTTTAGTGCTATATGTTTTACAATAGATTTTCAAAACCGATATGATACTTTCAGTATCTGGAAACACATACCTAAGACCTTTGATCCTTGATTTGGTCCTTCTGGAAGAGTCCACTCTGGAGTAGAATGATTTCCTCTAAGAATAATCTGTAATTCTCCTTTAAAAGGGTTATCTTCCCAGCCACCAATCAATCTACCTCCCTGCAGTGAAGCAGAAAATTGTTAATACTTAAAAAATTGAGCAGAAAAAAAATTCACCCATAAAAAAGGAATGAGGAGATACTGGTAGCCTCTAGTAAAAATGAATGAAATTTGTTATACAAAGAACAGTATTGTATCTGGAAGTGACCTTGTCACTTCACTTCACATAAAACCTTGTCACTTCGGGATGGGTGGCTTACATGACTTTTCCAAGGTCAGAGTCTAGGTACTTATTGCCAGTGCTATACCTAAAGCTGAGACCTGCTTACATCTAAACTTGGGGCATTTGGACAGATCACGTTTTATTTTAGCACCATATGACATATATGAAATACACTGTTCACACTTACATCCAAGCCGTGGCCAAGTAGGAGCCCTCATTGTTAGTACTAACAGCTATTACTCAATGCTTGCTGATTCCATGCCAGCCATAATGTGTAAGGCTTTACGTGCATTATACCATTTGACCTTTACACTAAACCCATGGATTGCTGTTATTATTCTCATTTGATAGGTGAGAAAACTGATGCTAAAGTGGTCAAATATCTTACCCAAATTCCCAACTGACGGTGAGGCTTAAGGACTCAGTCGTCGCTTTAATTTACCTCAAAGCTCATGCATCTAAATACCAAAATATTGCATATCTTTAAAGCAGTAAAGGCCTATTTTTATCAAAGAAAATTTAGTTGAGATAGAGGGAGAGAGAGCAGGGGGAGGGGCAGAGGGAGAGGGAGAAGCAGGCTGTCGCCTGAGCCAGGAGTCCGATGCAGGCTCCATCCCAGGACCTTGGGATCATGACCTGAGCGGAAGGCACTTAACACACTGAACCACCCAGACACCCCTACAGACTTTTACTTTTCAACAGCACTTCATAGCTTTTGGTTAGGCCATTCTTTTTAATTAACAATAAAAGACTGACAGAATAACTCAACTAATTGTACTGCTACACGTTCAAGACCATCTGAGGTTTATGAGAGAATGAGGTGATTGTTTTCCAAGCAGCTGAAATATTTCTAAGAGTCTTCTCCTGTTTTCATAATTCCATCTATGTCCATTCATTTTAAGAAACACTGTTTTCTAAAAAAAAAGAAAAGACTTAAAATCTTTTATTTTTTTCTAGAACTCCTGGAATTCTCTGGTTCTTAGAGCAAGTTGCAGGTTAAGTTTTACCTAACAGTATACAAATATTCAATGTAGGATTAAAAATGGGCAAACTTCGCAGTAAAAAGTAGCATAATTACTCCCTAAGGAATGTGTAGCCACCAGGTGAAGGAGAGCAGAAATATCCTGGACTTACATGAGGCTTCCATCTTATGGGTTAGAACCAGTTGTGTTTTTTACTCACATCAATTGAATATGTTTCCTATAATTTTTTTCAACAAATCTCCAACATCTTAGAATTTGACTAATAAAGGTATAAATTATAAGACCCTCCCTCCTACCTGAAGTGATATGTAGGTAGCATTCAGAACAACTTTTCTGTAAGAAGACTCTGCAGCTCCCACACTGTGTTGATCTTCCAGTTCTAGAACTCCCCAAATAACGAGACTTGCCATTGGCGGAATATCTATGTCTGCTACAACCCATGTGCCTATAAAACAATGCTTTAATATAAGAAATACAACATAATCCATACTATAACTTACAGATAAAAATACAGACACCCTTACCAGTGAGTCCTGGTTTTGAAGTTTGCAACCCTTTTTCCACACAATGACTTATCCTTGACTCTCCCAGAAAATCTATTATCCTTAATATTCATGTTTAAATCCACATAAAACCCAGAAGGCAAGGTCTGGTATCCAGGACACAATACTAGAATCCATCTCTTCACATTTGCTCTTTCCCCAAGGTGTGTTACATAAAGGTGGAATTCTAACTTTGTGCTGTCAGTGTCACACAAGCAGAGGCGTTTTGTTTACGTTTACGTACTTACCTTCAGGAATAACCACATTTGCTCCTGGGTGAGGTATGGTATAATTATTTTCTCGAGATGATTGCCAGAAAGAATCATTTGACCATAAGCTGAAAAGAGAAGAGACATAGTTCCATTAAGCATTATCTTTATACACTTAATGACCACGTCCTTATACTAGCTGTTTTGGGATGACAGAGTATTTACAATTTTGCTAAGTAGGCGAGCTCGTATGCGCGACTGGTAGCACACTCAACATATACCACTACACGTATAGCTTTTTTTCTTTTCTCCAAAGAAAACTTTTTTTCCATCTACAATCTGAATCACCTTTTCTCCCACTAAATCCTCATTATGATATCCTAATTTTGGCTAAAATGCAAATTACTTAATTTCCTTATAAGATTTCACATGGTAGAAGGGCGCCTGGGTGGCTCAGAGGGTTAAGCATCCTACTCTTGATTTTGGCTCAGGGCATGATCTCAGGGGGTTGTGAGTCTGAGCCCCACTTTGGGCTCTGTGCTCAGCAGGGAGTCTTCTTGAGAATCTCTCTCTCCCCCTCTCTCTCTGCCCCTCCCCTGCATCCTTCGTCCATTTAAAGACCTTACATACAGTGCTACTGCGTGGGGGAAAGGGGAAAGAGGATATGGTCGCTATATTCTGTGAAGGGAGGGATGGAAGGATGGTCTCTGAATTGGAAGGATGAGTCAACGAAGTTAAGCCCCTGGGCTGGGATCAGGAGTTGCAGGTCTGCAACCAGAGTGAAAGTTAGGCTAAACTGAAAGAGATATAAAAAGTGCTTGGGAGGAGAGGCAGTCTCCACTTTCATTGCTATACCTTCCAGAAGCCACCCCAATGCACACTGTTGTAAAGAATATTATTATAAAGTTGATGATATGTTCCCACTGGAAAACGTTCACAATCAGAGGTTGTTTTCTGAACTAGTAAAAAATTTAAAAATTCCATGATACTAATTCTGGAATTCTACAAAACAGTCAATATGTAGTTCGGTTCAAGTGTACTTGTATTATACATTTGAATTATCAAGTTATATTTCTAAGAAATGTGTTAAAAATTCTGTTATAAAAATTTGTTTTACTAGGTTTAAAAGAAAGGTTAGCAGTTAATTTAGACTTACAATAATACATTATTTTTCATGAAGCAATTTCAGAGAAAGTTAGGTTTAGTAGTTGTATCTTTCGAACTAAAAAACCTGACCAGGATTGTATGGATTCGATCACTGATTTTATCTAGTTTTTCTCAAGATTAATAGCCTTTCATTCTTATCCCCAACAGCACTATACTATGCATGTTATATATTGTTCTTCTTACTGCCCATTGTTATGATCAATAAAGCCTAATACCTCTTAAACAAAGCATATGCATGTTACATACTAGAGCTTTATATCCTAATCTTGAGGTACCTGTCCTGGATCAAGATTCTGTCTGGTTTCACTGATAGCTATCTGTATAATATAAATTAATAAATCCAATTATAGCTATTTCTAGTGAGCAGAACTCATACTGTGGGGGGAGAAACCTATATGCTAAGACATTTACATGTAGAATACCAACATATTCCTCTATCACATCCTGGCCTAGACCAATCTAAATCTATTATGTGAGTAAATAATAAATGCTAATTAAATTTTCAATAATTTTATCTACCTTAGACTATATAAGGACTTTTTGGTCAATAACCCTGACGGTGCATGTCTCTTAGAGTCTTTTCATGAGCCTTCCTGCTTTCTCCACCATCCCTCTGTAATGTATCAAAAGTGGTCCTTCCAAAATGTAATTTAGAGTACATTACTTCTCAGCTGAAAATCATTTAAAAGCTTCTTCTATTTCTTAATACTAACTACCTGCATGATCTGAATGGTCTGATTTCCACCTTTCCCAACACCATTTCCAGGCCATTCTCCTCTGCTCAGCGGGATAGCCATGCTGTTTTCTCTCTGTTCTTAGATGTGCCACACTCTTTTCCACATCAGGGGCTCTGCTCAAGATGCTTCCTGCACCTAGAACATTCCTTCCCCAGTCTTCGCATGGTCAGCTCTTCCTCACCCTTTGGGTCTCAGCTGGAATGTCCCCTCCTTTGAGAGACTATTCCTAACCTCCCTGCCCAAAAGGTCCCTGCCATACTACTCTCTGTCCCAGCCACCTGCCCATTCCCCTGATAACCTTTATCACAACTCACACTCATGTTCTTTTTTTTCAGTTTACTCTTTTGTTTCTTTGCTTGCTTGTGTTGGCGTCTGTCTCTTTGGATAGAATGTGAGTGTAATGAGGGCTGGGACCACATCTGTGTTGTTTACAATTGACTTCCCAGTGCTTAGCACAGTGCCTGGGCCATAGCAGGTGTTCAAATATTTTTTAATGATCGCATTAATATATCAAAAAATTCAATTGTTATTCTTTTGTACAATAGCTACTGCTATATCTGTATATTCTGAAATGTAATTCATGTAATAAAAAACACTGAGTTGTGCTTGATGCATAGTAGCGGGCTCTTAAATGCCCACTAAATGTTAGCTTTTATCATCGCTATTGTTATTTTTATGATTATTATTTGTCCATTAAGGACAGAAATATACATCAAATCAGGATCATACCTTTAAGGGCCTTAAAGACTGGTACCAACCATCACATGCTAGTACCATGATGTATGGTAATTACTATAACACAGGGCAGAGCTAGTGATGTTCCACATGAGAAATAAATGTAAAAGGCTATGTAAGTTTCAAAGATAGAAAAATCATTTTTAACTGTAAGAATTAATATATATTAGGGGATCAAACATTTGAAACAAAATAAAGTAAGTTGTATTACGAGATTTGACCATGACAGTTATTCTAGATAAAGAGACACCACCTACTAAGAAAGCATTAGATTAATGAGGAGACTTCGTTTCCAGTGCTATTCTGGAAGTGTCATCAAGAAGTTTTGTGATCTTGGGTAATTCACTAAAGGTCGTTGACTTCAGCTTTCTCATCTTGTAATAAGGGAGTTGGTCTAATTGTCCATATCCAACATCCTGCAAGTCTAAGATTACCAGTAATTTTTTGTGAGGTTTTTCCATTTTCTCATCAGGTGGTTATAAGGCCCAAGTGAAGTAATGAGTGTGAAAGTGTTTTGCGACTTACCAGGCATTGTTCAGGATGAGGGCATTATTTTCTCACCCAAGAATGACAAGTGAAAAGAATTCTGTCAAGTGCTATCAAAGGTATTAACAAACAAAAGGCCTATATACTTATATGTGGCCGGTCGCTTCCTGGGAATTGGTTTTCTCGATGGGGGATGTACAGGAAAGCAGTCCTGGAGAATGCAGCAGTAAGCTTGGAAATTAATAATAACATCTTTCACATCAGGATCCAGGGTCCCAGAAATAGGCTGGCTCTGCTGAAGTTCATTTCTTCCTGACACTGAAAGTGAAACAATTTAAATTAATACGATGATCAAATATAGATAAAATCATGGCAATCTGAAAATATTCTTTAGAAGGTAACTTGGTAGAGTTCAAATGTATGGAATATGACTGAAAAAATTCTGATGAAAAGCACATGTCTTATTGAGAAGCACACAGTCAAAATGTCTTGACAAAAAAAAATATTTTGGAACTCAAAATGTATTCTTAAATATTTTTTATTTCCTCCAAACAATAAAATAATGAAAATGGAAACAAAATATTTGACAGCTTCCTTTGTACTCATTTCCTCTAATTTTGTAAAATAAATGTTAGGCTATCTGTAAGAGTGTTGGCGTTATCTCCAAACATAAAATGAAAGTTCTTAATTCAACTCAAGGCCTTTTTCAACATAAATTTAGTCTCCAATCCTTTTACTCAGCAAACATCTCTTGAATCCTACTATCTAGAGAACACTGGAACACATATTTTCCCATTAAGCAATTTTTCTTTCTTTAGACAAAGCATTAAATAAAATAATCACTTTTGCCTAATGAATACATACCCAAGTAATATAGAGTACTTGTGTTTGCTTCAAGGTGCCAGTCTCCATTCTTGCTAGTATTCCAACTCAATGGATTTGAAGAGCCATTCCTCATGTCAATAACATTAAACATATCAGGATTTTGAGTGAAGTTATGAGATATGATTACATAGTCTTCTTCCTATAAATGTTTGTCCCAAATACAATTTTAAACGTTAATATCCTGTATAACATACATTAGTTTTGATGACATAGTTTGATGACATAGCGCTTATATTAAGACTTAAGTTTTGGTTTCAGTTTGTCATCTTGCATTCATATTTTGCTTAGTAACATTTTATATGTCTATGGCAATAATGCTAACTCTATCCGAAGGCAATGAAAATCTCTCTCTGTACACACACACACACACACACACGTATTTAGAGAATATTTTATTTCTGTAATATTTGAAAACATTTAAAACAATGCTAGGTATTGTTTTTGGCTACACATATGCAGTATAAGTCGAAGAACATGAATGGGAATGAAAACACCCAATTCGGGATATTGGTCACCACTAGAGGTGGAGAGTGGGAATGAGATGAAGGTAAGCCACACAGGGGACTACCATTTCATCAAAAATGTTTATTTCTTTAAAAAAAAATCAAAAGGAAATATTGACAGAATGTTAGATCCAGATGGAGCTAGGTGGTGGGCAGGACTTGGCCTGTCATTGCCTGTGTTTGGTATATTTTAAAAATACAAATTCTAAAGCCCTTAACTGGTACCTGGAATATCATAAGCACCAATTAATGATAGCTCTTATCATGGTGACAATAACAGGGTACAAGCTTAGTATTGTGGGAATATGGCAAAGATATTGCTTACTTCTGATTCCTACACAAGGTTTCTTTCTTTACCTTGTTTCTTGGGTTTAGGGTGGGTCATGAAATGTGCGCAGGACTTCAACAGGTCAGTATGTGAGGCGAGCACATTCTGGGCCTAACAACTGGCATAAGGACAGGACGTAGGCTGCATTTGTATAATATGCAATCATCATTATTAGAAGATGAATTTTATAGCTCTTTACCTTAAATCCATAGAATGTTGACGTATAGGATATGTTGGTTATGTGATCTACATCTTTAAAATACCAGTTAATGTGCTTTGCATTTGGAATCAGAGCCATCCATCCAGACATATGAGTCAGTCGTTTCTTCCGAAAGGGAACAATGCTTGTGCCTATAGCAGAATATAAAACAAACAAATAACAGTGATCTCTACCTCTAGAAAATTCCTTTTTAATGAACAAGTGCAAATGTGAAATATTAGCCTAGTCAATGGAAATCTCTGAACAGGTCAGAATAGATTTTCATTACTTATGTTCTAAATGTCTTTGTTTACTGAAGGCCCCAATGTTTCATATTACACTTAACTGAAACATAAAATTCCTTCTCACTTGGAATTCTGAATTGAGAAGATAAAATTCAAACATGATGATGATTAATGACTACTGTAACAAAAGTGCTAAATATATTAATATAATTCTTTAAATATCATTGATCTAAGATAGAATTTTGTTGTCATTCTTTTAAGAACTTAAATTGATTAATTCAGGATCCTTGATTTACAGGGTACACAAATATAAGTTCTAATTCTTTATTAGATTCTCCAGTATTTGTTGAGTTAATCAAAGTCTGCATAACAAGTACTTACGGAAAATTTTGATTTAAAGCTCTTAAGAATCTAGGCTACCACCAGACTTACCACAAACACTGGCCATGATACCCTAAGGTTTGTGAATGACAAATTTGGAACATAAATTACTTGTTATAGGAAGAAATACTTCATTTGGTAATGCTTTGTTCATGAAAGAGTACCTGCCAACTTCAGCTAAAGATTTGAAAAGATTTCCTACAATATAAAGAAGACATGATTAATTGCCCATATTCTATTTTTTTCCCTCTCCAACCCCTCTCTCTTTTCACCTCTGATTGAATTTTATGTTAAATTTCCAAACTCTTCCCTTACAAATTTAGGGGCAGGAAGCTAGATGAAAGATCATAAAATAAACTGTCATCCTTTTTTTTTTTTGGAGAATAAGGCAAAAAAGTTCCAATATCAAGGAGGAACAAATTCATTAATTCTTAGGCTTGTGAATTAGCATTACATTTAAAAAGGCCATGAGCAGAGACCCTAAAACATACAGTTCCAAAAGACCTGCAATGTATGAGAAGAATTATGATGATTTTAATTATTCGGCAAATATTCTCTCCTCTCCCCTCCTTGAGTGCAGAGCAGACTTCCCTGACCTGTTGATGTTGAGTGATGTGACAGTCATAAACATTTGAAAAGTGCTTGCTTGGATGAAGCTTGCCATCTTGAACCTCTACCATTGCAATGCAAAGAGCCTGCCCCCGGTAGCTGGCTCTCCCTTCAGCCTGAGCTCTGAAATAAACACATGTGGAAACCTGAAGTCAACTTTCGGGAAGGAGCAAAGCCCACTGGATCCTCACCTTCAAGCAGAGCATCCTAGCTGAGCACAGCCAAGATCCACCAAACCAGTCCTCAGACATGAGAGTGAAAACAATAATTGTAGCTTTAAACTCTTAGGTTTGGGGATAGTCTGTCATGAAGCAAGAGCTGACTTACATAAGAATTAATGAAAATCATCCAAAACCTCCAGAATTTGCTCTGTGTTTGGCAAACCAACCTTCACTAAAGTTTTCTGATGCATGGAATTATACTTTAACCTGAATTTGCTTGATGATTCTCTTTTGGCAAATAAAGCTAATTGGGGGGTATCTGGGTGGCTCAGTCGGTTAAGCAACCGACTCTTGATTTTGGCTCAGGTCATGATCTCAGGGTCGTGATACCAAGCCCCACATCAGGCTCCACGCTTGCTGGGCATGGTGCCTGCTTGGAATTCTCTCTGTTCCTCTGTCCCTCCCTGCTCGTGCTCTTTCTTTCTCTCTAAAATGGATAAATAAATCCTTAAAAAAAAAAACCAAAAAAAACCTAATTGTCATTTTTCAAGTTATTTGTACTTCCTTAACTTTTTTTCGGATGCACTCACTTTCAGTATGTTGATTTTAAGCATCTTGGACTGAAATTTGAAGTTAATATTAAAAAAAATAATATCACTAAGAGTAAGTGTCTCAAATTAATGTACCATCTGGTCTATAGTATCACTAATAGTAAGTGTCTCAAATTAATTTGCCATCTGGTCTAACTTTACATATATATTCATAAAGATACATATATTCACACATACATGCATAAAGATACACACAGCATCATGCATGAGACACTTTAATAAAGATATCTAAAGATACATGTAAAGTATTACCAAATCTTATTTCCCACTGTTCTATATTTGTTGAACTTTTGATTCATTTAGTATATATATAAAATGAAAATGAAAACAATATATAAAATGATCTCTTTTTTTTTGTTTTTAATTTTTAGTATTGAATCATTTTATTTGGCTTTAATGGAGATAAAATAAAAATAGCCAAATATGCTTGACTACGCAAGTTGTTTTATTTTTATTTTTTATGTCACATTAAAAAGAAAAGTACCTGGAGTGATGTTTTCTCTACTCTGTAATTTGGTCCAAGCACTACAACTAATTCCATTGCAATTCAATACTTACTGAGCGCCTACTATTTGCAATGTTGTGTATTGAGTTATGTGGGAGACGGAAAGATAAATTTATAGATCTTGCCACCAACGTGTTCAGTTTAGTAATTAAATAAAGATCTCCATTCCTGAAAGGATCAAGCAAAAAGGCACAGAGAGACTTCACAAGAAAGCTACAATCTCATAAATGCAGATGTATTAGACTTCTTGAATCAAAAATAAAAACACAACACAAAATCTTTCTAAAATCATCACTACCACCACCACTAATAACAGCAAAAAAAACCACCCAAAAATATTTAAAATGTTTAAATATTACTGCTTAAAAATTAATAGTGTAAGGTATATATCTTTTTTGACATGATAAATATTAAAAATAATTTACCTAGGATGGTGTATATCTCTGAGTCCTCTGTAACATTATCTTAGACCATGTTTTATAAAAAGCTAATGTTCCATCTATTCATAGGTATGTCATAAAGTATTTGGAGATCTTATTAAAAGCTTTATCATAAGTAACTATTTTATGACATAGTAATGGGAGTTACTAACATATTGCCTCACCAGATAAAATAACATCATTTGTTTTTGATGTTTTGGTTCCTTTTAGTTTTAGCCTGTCAGAAAACATTCACTTGGCTTAAAATACTGTTTATTATACCACAGTCTCTAAAAGTTTAACTAATGTTGCTCCATTCTGGACATCTGGTTATCAGAAGAAAAGAAATGGCTGCCAGGTTCACGTCATTAAGTCACTGAGACAACGGGTATAACCATTATCCAGAGAGTAGGCATATGACTCTTTCAATTCATAGGAGGAAGAAACTCTAGTAAGAATGTTTTAAAGTTAACTATAATGACGGATAAGATCATAATAAATGATAAAAGAGGCCCTGCGTACTTCTTGTTTTTCCTGCAGATCCATTGCTCGCCATTCTCCATGAGTTTGGACAACGGGAAGCACAAGAAGGAGAAGCAAGGCAAGGAGGAATGTGAAATGAGCTACGTATTCCCCTGACTCTCTTCCTGTGAGGAAGTAGGGGGTTCTTGGTGGGCTCCTGTGTCTCTCAACCAAAGGGCACATCCCCATTTAACTTGCTTGTTTGGCTGGTGCAAATGTCAGATGGGTCATGAATAATGATCCGCAACCTAGTCTGGTAATGATGTCAAGCTCATCCGGTATTCCAAGTATGGTAACTCTACTGAAACAAGTCAGCAAATCAACAATGCTCCCTCATCCCATTTCAATCAACAAAGATGTCAAAAGGGTCTGCATTCCCTGGCAGGGGTGATGGTATATTTTATTGCCTCACTCCAAGGACTAGGTCAACTTTCCCACTCTCTGTCGTGATACTGTCTGGAGGCTCCCCGAGCAAGCAGAACATCAAGCTGCTCCATGCATTTATTCAATACTCCTCACAGGCCCATTTCTGGGTGTGTTATTTGCTTTCTGCCTGGTTACTGACTGATATAAATATTACACCTTTTCTGTGTCCCAGACAATGACAACTTAAAAAGATGATGATGAAAATAGAAAACATATTTAAGTTAGTGGCTTGAACTACTATATTCCACTTACCAAAAGAGTCTGAGAGAACCACATCCTTTTCAAGCAGAGATACTGGAGAAGGTTTGTTGAATGCCAAACGGTGGAAGCTGACTGAGGCATCACAGACAGCCCCGGGGAACCCAATGCTCCACTCGGCTTCTTGAGTGCAGTGAGAAGGGTCCAGCAGTGAGCTGTGTGGAATGACGGTGTGTCCTCTGTGACCTAGCAGATGGACATAAACAGCATGTTTCCTATACCATGTAGGAGAACTAAAAAAACAAAACAAAACCCCAAACTGTCTACGACATGTAGTGTTATGACCCATAGTACCAGTAACAAAATCTAAAATTCGGATACTTTTTTTTTTCTTTTTTTTTTTTTTTGGCATGGGACAAGAGGAGCTCATGCAGAGGCTTTGCAGTGGACTCTTCGGTCAGGGAGCTTAGTGTAGATGTAGCTGAAACACAGGATCTGAAGTACCCATGAGAGCCAAATAGGGGATGGGAAGTAGGATACGTAACTTGCTCAAGGACACACAGAAGGATTCAAATCCAGGCAGTCTGACCACAGAGTCCTTACTCTTAACCAATGGACTACCAACTAGCATTAAATATCTAAGCTGAATTAGATAAACTGATAAAAGTTACACAAAGTTTTGTATCTTAGAACCACCCAAATGTTCTCCCCCTTAGAGCCACAATTAGAACAGTAGGCAAAAGTCAACAACCACAGCTGAGAACTCAGCCTGTTCGAATATTGAGACGAATCTTATTCCGTCTTACAAAGTCTTTCAAAAGTAAATTGTCAGTATGTGCAGGATTTACTTGTCAGTTCTCTCTTCGTGCAGAATCACACACATACATCCTTGCTATCTTATTTAGACAAATCTTTATTATTAAAAATGTGTAAAGACACTAAATTCTAGAAATATGAATATTTACAGAAAATGTGGTATACTCTAAACTTGAAATGGTAAAAAATTTTTTAACCTATAACTTATATTGAATTTTATATTACAGTTAACATATTCTTTTAACTAATTTCAATTCAGAATTTAGATTGGAAAGAAAAGGGTTAACAGCAGGCCTGTAACTTACTCCTTTTCTTTAAAGTATTTTAGTAGGATATATCCAGTCTGCCTACACTGCTTCTGTAAATAAACCGGGGATATATACATTTATGGGGCATGACTGGCTGGAGAATTTGAGTAGTCATGTAAACAGCTTATTATCTGTATAATTAACTGAATATAAAATGAAGAAGTTCTGAAACTGAAATGATTTCCTTTTGTAGTCAATGTTTCCACAAATATTGTTAAGAATTTGCTGTTAAGGGGCGCCTGGGTGGTGCAGTCGTTAAGCATCTGCCTTCGGCTCAGGGCGTGATTCCAGCGTTCTGGGATCGAGCCCCACATCAGGCTCCTCTGCTATGAGCCTGCTTCTTCCTCTCCCACTCCCCCTGCTTGTGTTCCCTCTCTCGCTGGCTGTCTCTCTCTGTCAAATAAATAAATAAAATCTTAAATAAAAAAAAAAAGAATTTGCTGTTAATACCAAAAGAAAGTGCAAATGCAAGAAAAAAGGATATTTTGGGAAGTTATGTTTGACAATTGGGGCATCTTCCAGAAAAGAATGTCTCGTCTGTGCCTAGTGTTGACCTATATCCTTAAATCATTTGCAAAGTTTGGTGCTGGGTAAGATCTGTGATTCATGTGAGTCTGCTTTGACAGTTCAACTCTGTGTTAACACACATACATTTCCAATGCATATTGTCAGAAATTAGAACATAACATTTACCTGTAAGTGAACCATCAACATCAATCAGTACTGCTTCATGTTCCCATCGAAAGCCAGCCTTGTTTGTTGTGTGAAAATACTGGATGTCAACAAATTTTGCACTCCAGCCTCCACATCTCTCATTACAAACTCCAGGGATGGACGTCACTCCCAAAGCTACACAACTGGGACGGTCAAAGTTCATAAAGTGTACAGAAGATACAGTCAAGCCTTCACTGAATGGGAGAACCAGGCCTTTGCTTGTGCAAAACGCAGACCCCATTCCCAGTTCATCGAGATGCCCAACTATTTTGGCATTTTTAATCACTGCTCCATTGGTTTCACCCCATCCTCCAACATAAGGAGCCAGAATCCTCTTGGTTTCGATTCCAGCCTCAAAATTATTTACCATCACAAAGTTATGGAACTGAAGGGCACCTCCATTGACCCATTCAGCTCCTTTTTCACAATTCCAAGTAGTCAGTGAATTAAATATCGCAGGCACTGGCACAGTAGAAGTGCAAGATCCTGTCTGCATAGGGAAATATTCTTCAAATATCCACATTCCAAACCAACCTTGAGAATGAACAGTGTTGTTAAAGAATTCTCCGAGAGGAACTCTCTTTTGGCAAATGTTTCGGTCATAGGATGGCCCATCAGGGTGGTTGTTCATTCGGTACCAAAAGCCAAAGTGAGTGCCACCAGCCACTGCATTGTGTCGTATGGTGTTGTTGGGGTTTGTTACCCAAAATGCAGCCGGGGTCACATCATCATTCAGAAGGCTAGTACTTTGCTGCACAAATACTGCCAAGTTATATTGCAAAATGTTGCCATGTTCAATACCATCTTCTATAAAAAATGCTCCTCCCTTGATATCATATATAATATTCTGCTCCACCAGCAGGTGATGTGTGTTATGGATAGTCACGGCTCTGTTGTAGGCCTGGTGAATTGCACAGCCTCTTACATAAGACTTAAACTGTAAATCTCCAAGCAGGTGCCAATGTATTGGATAACGCCCCAACCGGAAAGCCTGGCCAGCATGGAATATCTGTCAAGCCCAGAAATCATAGCGATTTAGTGATACACATAGACACATAATTTGCCTGGCTTCTATCTTCTTGTTTCAAAATAATCTCCAATTTTATAATAATTATTATTAATACTTTTAATCTCCCATACTATTCATGTTTATCATTTGAAAATGTTATGTGACCTTCAACCCACATTGTTTTATTCAATATATATATATAACAGCCCATACTTGTTCCAAATGAATGAATGAACCAAAGTCATCTTTGAATTTTCTGCTTTTCACTTCAGTCTATTACTAAACTTCCATGTTTAGCAAAATAAAACCTCTTAAAGACTTATTTTTCTCCTTCACTTTCTTATATAATAATAAGGAAAACTGCTTGAATGTTTGCCATGTGCCAGATATTGTGTTGTGTTGATCACGGATGTGACCCCAGCTCTGTGAAGGAGCCAGTGATAATCAATTTCACTTTTCAGATGAAGAAACTGAAGTTCACGAAGGTTAAGTACCTTGTTCGTGGTTATAAAACTCCACTTAAACTCAGGGTGGTCTGCTTCTACATTTGGTGCTGTTGTTAACTACTGTGCTGTGCTTTCTTTCAATAGGCCGATGATCTAGTAATTTAATACAGAGGATGCCAGTGTGTATGTGTACAAGTGTGTGTGTGCGAGTGTGTGTGTGTGTGTGTGTGTGTGTGTGTGTGTGTGTAATATCACAGAAGGTTAGGAAGTAAAATGTTAGGGCACTTATTTTCATTCTTCATCTAAAAATTAAAAATTAACTCTTATTAATAATTAATACACAGATTGACCCTGGCAACCTCACTCAGTCCATATGTCAGATATCACATATGTGTAAGATATTCTAGGAGGAAGGAAGTTTCATAAAATACAGATGTTGACTCTATCACCCTCAATACGTTGTTTGCAGTTTAGGTGTTCCCAGTGTAATAGATTAATAGATTTTACTCTCCCTCTCTCTCTCTCTCTCACTCCTTCCTTCCTTCCTTCCTTCCCTCCATCCTTCCTTCCTACCTTCCTACTTTCCTCCCTTCTTCCCTTCCTTCCTCCCTTTTACTGAATACTTGACAAAAACTAGGCTAAACTCTGATTATATAGACTGAATATGAGTAAGATACAGAGGGGCTCCTAATCTCTTGGAGATAACTTGCATCTTTATTCATTTATTTATATATGGGTTCAATTAACAATCATTTGAGAACCTATTATATGCCAAGCACTGTTTCAGCCACATGAGAATCAGCAGAAAACCAGGAAGACAAAATCTCTGAAACTAACTGAATTTACATTCTAGAGGGAGAGATCGAAACTAGATATACGTCAGGAGTTGAGTAAATAAAGGAGAACAGGTTTGGGCAGTTATTTCAAATAAAGATGGTGAGGAAAGTCCTCTCTTAAGAGAGAACACTTGAAGAGACACCTGACTGAAATGAATGTGAACTATACAAGCATTTGGTAGAGGAGCGTTCCAAGCATCACGAAGGGCAAGTGCAAAGAACCTGAGACGGGAATATGCCTGACATGGCCAATCGCTACAAGGAGGCCCATGAAGTTGGCAGGCCATGAGCCAGGGGAGAATCATAGGAGGTCAAGTCAGAGGCCAGCTGGGGGACAGATCGTGTGGGTCCTATGGGAAGGACTTGGGCTTTTTGATTTTGGTGTGATATGAAGCCATTAAACAGAGTGCAACAAGATCTAATTTACACTTAAAAATTTGTATTTGGCTGTGGAGTGGAGATTCTGTCGGAGAAAGGGTGGACACAGGATGACGAGTTAGGAGAAAATCGTAGTCATCTAGGTTACAGGGGTTGGTGGCTTTGTGTGGGATCGGGTAGCAGTGGTGGAGAGAGAGTGGATGCGGGTCATTGTATTTTGTGCGCAGCGTGGATAGAACTTGATGATGAATTTGATGTGGGGTATTAGAAAAATAGAGAAGCAAAATAGAGAATGGTTAAATGGGTGAAAAATTGGGTGTTTACTTATCTGTCTCCTCTACCAGATTACAAGCAGCATTTGGTAAACAGCTGGAATTCAGTGCGTATTCATTGTATGAATAACCTTTGGCAAACCACTGTGATTTAACAATAATGCCTCTCACCTCTACATATTCTATTCTTCCAGTTACCATGTTAGCACCAGGTATGGGAGCATGAAACATAATGCAGCCTCCAAACTGGTCACTTCCTATTTCTTCTCCAAACTTTCCTTGGAAGCATGTCTGCGTAGCAAATTCACCTTTAAAAAATATTTTTTAAAACAACATAAGGAAAAATCATGGTAAAATCCTCGAATTATAGTAAGATTCCCCCCATTATATCTTTTTATTCATATATATTTTTAATCTCATCCTGGGACATAATTATTTGCATTCACATCATTTCATCCTCTAGATAGTAAGAGAGGTAAGTACCTTGTCTTGTTTATCTTTGCATTTCCTAAAGTACTTATTACAGAATTTTTCAAAGATACTCAATAAATTATTTGAAAGGTTGAATGAATACTGATAAAAGTGTGTTGTCTATCTCTGAAGCTTTGCCCCAAGATTTGGGGATTAAGATAATGCAATCTTATGGTTGTGTAGCACTAAAATATGTATTTTGACAATTCCTGTAACTATAGTAAGGGGGCAGAGCAGGACATATTCTTATTTTAAAGATGAACAAGTTAGGGGGCACCTGGGTGGCTCAGTAGTTAAGCGTCTGCCTTCGGCTCAGGGCGTGATCCCGGCGTTCTGGGATCAAGCCCCACATCAGGCTCCTCCGCTATGAGCCTGCTTCTTCCTCTCCCACTCCCCCTGCCTGTGTTCCCTCTCTCGCTGGCTGTCTCTCTCTGTCACGTGGATAAATAAAATCTTTAAAAAAAAAATAAAGATGATGAAGTTAGGTTTCATGGACTGTAATTGAATGTAGGTTACTTGACACTGAATCCAGGGAGCCTTGGCTCATTTATCCCATTGAAGGAGAGGCTATATTTAAGCTCTGTTTGCTGGTATCTAACTACATATTGGATTATAATGGTATTAGTTATTACATAAAAGTATCTGTCTGTCTGTCTATCTATCTATCTATCTATCTATCTATCTACATACACACACAGGCACACACAGAAGAACTGCGGTAAGTTAAGCATAGCTATGGTATCAATTCTGTCTAATGACACCTGAGTGGAAGAGACACATGTCACTTCAGGACCAAAGTAATTAAGTGCTGTCGCTTGACCCCCCGGCCATCACATGAGTTCTTCTGTGCCAAGGGTCACAGAGGCATCTGTTGAAGTGAAGCCTCCACAGCCCAGATCCTGGAATCATTACAATGAGCATTTTGGGCACGTGCAGCATGAATGAGAAATAAATCTTTCTCATCTTAAATCACTGCCATTGGGGGCTTATTTATTAGTAGAGCATAACCTAGCCTGGCAGTTTTCAACTGGGGGTAATTTTGCTCCCAGGGACCATTTCTGCAATGCCTGGAAACAATTTAAGTTGACAAGCTCTGGCTGCTAAAATTACCAGTGTCAAATCCATCAGGACATGCTGGAATTTTGTTACTCCACTCCACATTATCAGATCCTCTTATTAAAATATTTCTTGTAAGAATTCCGACTTCGGCTCTTGCTTCCAACAGAGTTCCGTCAGGGAGTGGGACCATGATTCCCAAGTGTGTGTGATTCAGCGGAGTAGTTAGCGTTATCTTCGTGCCATCGGCAGATACAGATGCGATCGTCCTTTTTTCATTCTCGCGTTGACTGTGTCTGTAAAATTTTAACAAAAAACTTTCAAAATTAACCTAAATCAACATAACCTTGTGTTAGTGCATTTGTCTGACGGTCTTTGAACACTTCATCTATAAAATAGGAAATTTTTAAATGTCATACAATATTCTGAAGAGGAATTTGAAGATGGTCTCTAAGTCTTTCTTTGAGTAACTGAATAAATTTTACAAATGCATTTCAATTAAATAAATATTTTCCAAGTGCTACAGTTGTTCAGAGAACTATACTCATTCCTATAAAGTATTCAAAAGAACTATTTGTTTATAACTTTGAAGATCATACTCAATGGTTCTCAGCTGAGGATGATTATATCCTGCCATGAGACATTTGGCAATGCCCTGGCACATTTTTGGTTGCCACAAATCAGGGGGTGCTACTGGCATCTTGTGGGGAGTGGCCAAGGATTTTATAGAAACATCCTATAATACACAGGGCAGACCCACACAACAGGGACTTGTCAGGTTCAAAGTGTCAACAGCACTGAAGTTGAGAAACCCTTATAGAGGAAGCCGCTGGTGGTTCTGGAGTAGGGAAAAGAAATGACTGAAGTGAAGTGCTGGATGTCTCATTTCTACCACTTCTTTTTTTTTTTTTTTAAGATTGTATTTATTTATTTGACAGAGAGAGACAGAGAGAGAGAGAGAGAGAGGGAACACAAGCAGGGGGGAGTTGGAGAGGGAGAAGCAGGCTCCCCGCTGAGCAGGGAGCCCTATGCAGGGCTGGATTCCAGGACTCTGGGCAGACTTTTAACAACTGAGCCACCCAGGCTCCCCCCTACACTTCAGTATACCTCCAAGTCCAGCCACAGCCAAAGGACTTACATCAATCCTATAATACTCATTCATGTATTTGGTCGTTCAGCAAACACTCACTGAATGTCCCGCCTGTTTTCTAGGCACAGAGCAAAGGATGCCAAGTAGAAAGTGACTTTCAGGAGACGTGTGTCAGTGCCCAGTGGTATATTATCTACTGAAGCGTGGGCGATGCAGTCAAAACGGAGGTAAGCTCAGGGGAGTTATTTCTGTGTCTTCCTGACATTCCCTTTAACTCTTCTCTCCCTTAACAAATCTTTCTTCTCTTTTAAATACCAGTTCAAATGACAATGTCACATGGGAACTAGGTAAAAAGTCACCTCTCGACTTCAGGAGCCCTTCTTCTGGATTCCCAGCACATTCTGCCTAATGTCCTGTCAGTGCTCACTGTTACCACACTGCGGTCCCCTCACCTCTGCTACTACCAGCCTATCTGCTGCCCTGTCCTTGCCGCTACCTGGCTGCTCCTCAAGGTAAGGCTTCTAGAAAGCAAGTCATTTTGTAGGCTGAGCACTTAGGACACTACCTGGCACCACTCACTAACAGTGTTTGATGGATTCAACAAATTAATGCAGAATGAATTTGTGACAGGGAGAAAATAGAGGAATGGAGCCTGGATAGGAAGGTGATGTCATATTCCAGGTGTGAGGGACAGAGTCGAAATTAAACTGAGAGCAGGGAAAGAGGATGGAAGAGACGTTGCAAGGGCAGAACCCAAAGAACCTGGTGATGTGCAGGAAATGAAGGATGCTGGTAGTAGAAAGTCACTGGGAAAGTTTTTGTGAAGATCAAAATTATACTATAGGGTTTTAAGGGGGAAAAATGGATAACAAAAATGCAATTAGAAAAATAGGCATAATATTTAGGCAATTTCATAATTTTTTTAAAAAGACAAAATAGGGGTGCCTGGGTGGTGTAGTTGTTAAGTGTCTGACGCTCGGTTTTGGCTCAGGCTGTGATCTCAGGGCTGTGAGATCAAGCCCCAACTTGGGCTCTGCACTCAGCACAGTCTGCTTGTGACTCTCTCCTTCTCCCTCTACCTCTCCTGCCCACTCTCTCTCTCTCCTCCTCTGTAAAAAAAAAAAATAAATCTCTAAAAAAATTAAAAAATAAAAAGATAAAATGAAAGTGGCTAGAAAGGATAGGAGAATAAAGGTGTTTCTCATGATAGTGAGTGGATGGAGAAACCCACAAGTCCAAAAGACCCCGGGAAGGAACTGTGCGGAAAGGAAGCCAGGGGGAGTTGAGGATGAAGGGTGCTCGAACTAAGGGTGTATCAATAGCACAAGATCCCATAGGTGGTACAGAAAAGGGGTTTAGGCTGGTCTCTCCCAAATTCTCTTGGATTCAGATGATACAGAGATTTCTTTGAGAAGGTTCTGCAAAGCATCCTTTGTGTTATGTACACCTAAATACACTTTTCATTCCTTTGTAATAATACTTAACATTTATTTTTTTTAATATCTATCATTTACATAGCACTTTCTTTGAGCCAGTTCCTTTCTAAGTGCTTACACATACTAACTCATTTAATTCTTACAATAATTCTGAAATAGATACGAAGAGCGTTCCAGTTTTACTGAAGCACAAACAAATGAAATAATACGGCTGCAGGACTCGTAAATGGTATTGCTGGGAGGTGGACCCAGCCTGACTAATTTTAGAAGTAATATTCTCAACCACTGCTTTACAAATTCTCAAATACAACTTACAAACGAAATAGTGAACAGTGAGTTAAATTTAGCGGGAAATTTCTTAATTTTTGTTTCTTAAAACTAAATATCCCTCAGCTAAATTCTCAACTTACCCTCTTATTTCATATAGAAAAGCTTTAAATGAGAACTTTCTATTCTTTTAGTAAGCCCTGTCATTTTGCTGCTTTTTATTTTGCCATTATGTAATTAAAATTTCTTTCAGAGGCAGAAATAAAAGGGCACTTATAAAGCTATGTATATATTTAACTCTCCCTAACATCTGCAGGTCTTTTTTTAACTTGGAAAATGGCAAACTCAAAATGCCATCTTGAATTTTAATTCTAAATTGAGTCATGACCTTAACATAATTTAGCTGTTTCTTATCAGAAATCACTATTTGTTACCTGATAAGCATAACATATCCAATTTTGCTATTACCCATACTTTGAACAATAAAACAAAAATACAGCTCCTCTTGCTCTCTTTCCCCACCAATATTCTGTGTAGCTATCTTACTTTTGTTCCTTTTATTTCTTGCTTGTTAATACATATAATTAAACAGAAATTAAAGGTCATAAGCTGTTTCAATTGTAAATGTCAGGCATGGAAAAGGTTATGTTAATCATCACCCATTCTATAATAATTTTCTCTCTGATTCAATCATTACTAACAATCTTACTCCACGGGAACCACTGCCAAGACTGTAAGATATGAAAGAGTTCACTAGCTGCTTTCAACTGTGTTCTCTGGCAACCCCAAATAAAGCAGCTCATTTACATTTTTGCATTCATTAATGTGTTTAGCTAAAGCTCTAAGTCAGAGGTTTCTAAATGACTCTTAACAGCAGAATGTTTTTTCCAGCAAAATCTTATATGAGAATCTAACCATGAAAAATATTTCATTAGTATACATTTTATAGGTTCAAATTTATACTTTTCCTTATTATAAATTAATCAATGAAAAGAACACACTGGTGTTCAACCCAACATTAACATTTGGCAAATACACACTTGGCTGTTCACATTTCTTTATTAGAGCTTTCAAATTTAAATCAAATAGTTGTGGACTTTCTGAACAACCCTTTTTTACATAGTTTAAAAAAATCTCTGTCCTAAATTAAAATGATCACGCCCAGAAGACATCATACCTGTGACCTGTGCTTGCAATTACAATCTTATCTCCTGGTTTCCAAGTTACCGCTTCTTGTAAAATCAAAGTTCTCTCCCCTGCCTTTGCAGTATGAGCCAGACGAGTCCAGATCACAGAAACAGGCAGACCTGGAGCCAACACACACACTGAGTATTTCTGAGGATGCATTTTCTTGCATAGTGAGAGCTTTATGCATTTTAAATTTTTGCCTGGATTGAATAAATTTTGGGAAGTCTCATTTTACCTTAGCATTTGATACCTTTCTCAAAAAAGAAAAAGGAATATTTAGAACGCTTGCTTTATAAAAGTGACAGGTTTATGATAACATGCGTGGGTCTACAAAACTAAAAAACATCTGCCTGCAATGATATACTCCACTTAAAACAATCTTCTTTATAGGAACACAATATAAACATGGTGTGATACTATTGCTAAAATGGGCAGGGGCCTCTTATCTTTGCCATTGTTGATCTAACCACTTAAACTGATAATCTCGAGACAAATGAAATGTGTAAATTTCTGAAAATTATATTAGGATATTTATGTAGCACAATGCAGGACAACAGTTATCATCATAGTAGGGATGTTTATACATTCTAAACTTATAAAAGAAATAGTTTATTGCAATATAGAAGACTTCAATATAAAAAGGATTCACACCATGCTTCCTTTGAATAAGTAATCCTGATACCTCAAACAGGACCGCAATTGCTTTTATTTCCTGACACATTTCCAGAATATAGTTATATAAAAGTACAACTATAAACTTAAAGTCATATTTTAGAAAAAGCCTTTTTAAAAATACAAATAAAAGAAGTTACAATCTTTGCTTCCAGACTTAGTGCTTTCTTATATAGATAAGTGAATGCAGTAAACCATCACTACGTACAAAGCGCTAAAACAGGCAAAAGGTGTTATGGGAACATATGGAAAGGAATAAGCAGAAAGGTGTAGAGAAGACCCAGAAGGGCTCCACCAGGAGTGACCTCGGTTGTAGTCGTGGTAGTCTGAGGGGCTGACCTGCCCTGCTAAGGGGAGGGCAGAGATAAAGGGGGATGCCTAAAGACAGGAGAAGCCTGGCAAGTTTTCTTTCAGAGAGAATAATCAAGAGAATTATCTCTGGTTTTCTGGGTAGTATCTCCTGGACCAATTCCCTGAGGCCTTTTGGCTGCCCTACCATGCAGATCCAGGATTCCCTCTCGCACGGCCAGAGTTTTGGCGCCGTATACTGGGAGTTCGGGAGATCGCAGGTGTCCATGCAAAGTAATGACTGCCCTGTGTTGAAATGGTGATGCTTCTGTCCCAATCTGCAAGGGGTTTCACAAGCATCATTCAAAAAGTTAAAATTCAATATCCACAATTCTAACCACTCGAAAGTCATTCTTTCTTTTGAGAAACTGATTGTTCAGTTATCCCACAGTTCCTTTCTTATGACAGATAAACCTTAAATTTTCTAGGCAGCCAAGTACACTATGTCAGATCTTTGGAAAGAATACTGATTGACTTTAGCCACACCTCAGAACAATTTTTTTTTCTGTTCTACTTAAAATTCTGCTCTATGATAATACACTATTATCTTTCCATTAAAAGCACAGGAATACTCTGGGAAACTTTTCACCCAGAAAAAGGATTTCAGACTAATAACAGAGACATACATAAAAAGAAATTTATGAGAGTTTTTTATAATTAACTATCCATTTTACACATGATATTTCACAAAGAAATGGAGAGAGGTTACTGATGATTATATATTAGGTTCTCTCATATACCTGAAGAATGCCTCCGTCTGTAATTAGAATATTTTCTGCCTGCAGTTCAATGTCAGCTTCATCAAATATTAGAGTCCCACCTATGAACCATACAATTTTGAAATACAACACAAGGAAAATTATCATTAAATGCTATTTATTAAATTATACATAAAAAATTAATTTCTTATTCTTATCTGCTATCATTTTGCATGTCACTTAACTTCAGCTCTTTGGCAACATAAAGTATAAAGGCTTCAGAAAAAACCCAGGAGTTGATTAGAAAATTAAATCCCTAGGCAGAAGATTTTTCCTTAATCCTTGTTATTTTCAGTGGGCTTTTAAAGAGTGCAGCTACATGAATTAAAGTTCTATAAACACAGAGCCCCAAAATATAAGTTAAGAACAAAAAAATTAAAACGAAAGAAAAGCACTTTTTGTAGAAATCATTATAATGCTGACATTACCTCTGAACTTTTATCCACTAATCTGCACTAGCAACACCTATAGCCTGATTGGCATTAAAGACTGTGCTAAGATACATTCTGATGAGACTGATGTAAATTTGTGAACATAAAACTTTACTTGTCCCAAGGTCCAATAGCTAATAACGTCAAAAAACTGAAACACTACTGTTATCCCAGAAGTTCAAACAAAAACAAAATATAAAGGTCTTTGAGAAGCTAAAACCATTATGGCAAAATTTATACATGAAAGCCCAAGGCATTTTACCCTTGCCAATCATTACTGCTTTTACGCGCAATTACAAGAGTTCTGCTTATTTAGTCTTCTACAGTAATAACAGAATATCAAGAAGCAGAGAGAAGCCCAAGTACAATGAAAGCATGTTCAAAGGCAAAGGTGAGAATCACAACTGGCATCCAATGGGAGTCAGAGGGTCATTTAGTATAGAATTTAGCAAATCTCTATGATTTTATAACCCCTGGGGCCCACTAACCCAGTCTTTTTCTAAATGGGAAATACTTTTCACTGTTATGATCCACCACAAGCTCACAGGCATATGCGCATACGCATACACACATTATTATTAAAACAAAAGTTTCATAAAACATTTAACTTTAAAAGATGCTTCCCCATAAACATGCAAGACACTCTGATATTTTCTTTTCTATTTCCTTAAAAGATTCTGCTTCCAACACACTAAATAATTGCATACCAGAAACAGATTCTAATGCTCAATTTAAAGAACACAGTACTACACGTTACATTAAAAACCTCATACCACTATGGATATTCACAGTCATGAGTTTTAGTTAAATTTACTTCACAAAAATATGCCATAGACAGAATCTAATAAGCAGACTTTCAGAAATTTACCCTGAATAAGCAACATTTTCAAGATAGGTGTATTTTGATCCAGCAAAATTGTCTGTCCTTTTGTAATAACAACTAGAGACCCTTCCTCTGGGGGAGATTTTCCTCCCCATGAAAAGTTGGAGGACCACGCATCAACATACAGGAAGTCAGAATCATCCTGTAATAAAACATGAGAGACTTTTAAATTGAGAGTTTTTATCAGAATTCCTCATTCAATTTCTCAAAAATGAAGACATCTAAGCCAGTAAACACTTTCATTAGTAATAAAGTATAATCTACTTTAAATGTGATAGTTGCCTGTTGGTTTATTTCCCAATAATAGTGAAGTAGAAAAATCAATTACCAATTGATTCAATCCAGAATAATTCAAAACCTGAAATCATAAAATGCTAGTAATAAGCAACAAAAACATGTAACTTTAAATTTAGTATAGTTACATCTCAGTTATTTTTTGGAGACATTAACATTTCTATTGTGATGATGACTATACTCAACAGAGCTTTTACCAGTCTGGCCATGCCCATGCTTCTGATGCTGACACGCACTGGAGCCCACCCTGAAGAGCTGTGGGCATTTGTCATACAGATGATATATGTCTTGTTGGAATATTCAACATCACATTTGGCTTTGGCTATGGTGATGAGAACATCTTGCATGTTTTCACTGTAAAGAAAAAAGGGGGAAAACAAAACACTGATGTTTTTTCTCAAATTTCTAGGTCACACTATCAAACACTCTTACTGATATGCATTATTGCAAAAATAATGACCTTACTCTATGACCCATCAAAGTGCAGACTGACACTTTTTTCAGTAGTAAGACTTCAAAATATTTGTTGAGAAAAAAGTAAACAAAAAGATTAAAAAGCCAGGAAGTAAAACTCTACAAATTAGCAGGCATTCCAATGTTGGAGGAAAACTGCCTGGGTTCAATTTATTGAGAGATGCTTTGTCAGTCTCTAAAGAGCTACTTTTGTAAGAGACTTTCAGAGATCCTTTTGTTTATGTGATATTTTCACCACTTTCAAAGACTTTAGAATTCAATATCCATGTAAAAATGCAAGTCCAAGGTCTTGAGAAATTATGGATTTGAGGAATTAAAACTGCCTCCTATGATTTAAATGATCTGGGGTTTTGAAGTCAGCCTTATCCCCTTGAAGAATGATGACAGTGCAGTACATACATTTGAGCCAAATACTGAATATGCTTAGGAAGAAGGAAGCCGACTAGTTACAGTGAAATGGAGGTGATGCATGAAGACATGTTTCATTGACCCAATGAAGCAGATCGTGGTTGCTGATGAGATGGTGAGGGAAGCATAACAAGATGTGATTTATTCTTGGGATCTGACTAGGATTTGGCGCAAGTTATTTAACCTCTCTAATTTCAGTCTCCTAACCATAAAATGGGATAAAAACATCTAAGAGGGTAAGGCAGAAAGTTTCCATGGGGTAAGAAGGTGCTGGACACAGAATAAGTCCCTGATAAATGTTAGCTATTAGTATGACGATGCGCCTCAAGCATGACTTTTGAGCAGATGGGTACACATCACATGACTATATTTAAGCACTGTTCTTGCACATGAGAAAGCAGGAGTGATAGTGTGAGCCCGCACACACGCACTGATGTACGTGTGCGAAGACAGTACCTGAAGCCCGATCCCGTGATTGTAAGTCTGGTGCCCCCTGCGGTACTGCCTCTCTTGGGATATATTTCGGTGATGAGTGGAGTCAGTAACATAGTATACGTAAAAGGAGTCGTGGACTGTGACAAATCCTTCCCATTGACCACACTCACTTCGCAGGCTTGCTCAGGTCCTCTGCCTAGGAGAAGAGGATCGAACTAAGGATAGTTCTGCCCTCAGGCCCTTACTCATTCCCAAAACCCCGGAACATTTTACATAACATCTTCCTTTTCCTGAAATCACTTCCAATATACACAGGCTGTAAGGCTCTCTAGCAATAGCCAAAAACATCACAAAGTTCATGCACATTACTGAAGGGAAAAAACCCTTAGAACCATTCCTTGGAGCCTCTTGGTGCAGACAATTCTGCAAACCTCCCTGCGTGGGGTGCCAGCCCTAGAGGATCCAACACTGCAAATCAGAGCAGGAAGGAGGAAGAACTGCTAAGGCACGCACATGGGTTGTGCCAAGGAGTGACAGCTGGAAGCAAGATGTGGGACAGGAAAAGCACAGACACGCAGCGCAAAAGTGTACAAAGCAGCAGCAGAGCTGGTGTTAAGACAACCCAATAACCTCGACGAATCTTGACAGCACTGCTGCGTTTCTTTAAAAAACCAGCATATAAACTGATGTTCAAATGATAAGTAAGCTCGTTCACAAAAATGTTATATTTACTTCAATATTCTTTACGAAGTCAGAAAAGGGGGGCACTTGGGTGGCTCAGTCAGTTAAGCATCTGCCTTGGGCTCAGGCCTGATCTTGGGGTCCTGGGACTGAGCCCTGCGTTTGGGCTCCCTGCTCAGTGAGGAGTCTGCTTCTCCCTCTCCTTCTCCTTCTTCCCCTTACCCCTGCTCAGGCTCTCTCTTTCTCTCAAGTGAATAAATGGAATCTTTTTTTTTGAAGTCAGAAAAGAAGTCAAAATGTTTAGAAAAGTTTCATCAGATTTTGTTAAAAAATGCATATAAACCCTGTCTTTATTCACCTAGAGCATTCCTTTTGGTTCTTCTTAAATTTCATTAGGTAATTAAAATTTGTTGTATACTTAAAATGTCAGATAGTTAAACTTCACAATAACCCAAGAATTAGGGTTAATAATATCTCCATTTAATAGATGGACAAACTGAAACAGAGGAGTTTAATTACTTAGCTGAGATGACATAGTAAGTGGCAAAATGAGATTTGGGGGCTCCTGAGAGCCTGGGCTCTTAACTGCTAAATAATAAGAGTAATAATAATAACAGCAGCAAGTCACATATCATGTTTCAGATAGCATTCCATCCACTTTACATACATTAACTTACTAAACGTCACAATAATCCTATAAAGTAGGCGAAAGTGATTATTCTCACTTTACAGATGAGGAAACACTGAGGCACAGAGAGGTTGAATAACATGTCCAAAGCTTGGGTTTGAATCTTGGCCATGCATTCGCAGGGTTTATACTCATAACCATTATACCACCCTATCTTAAATGGAAGCTAACTGTTCAATAGGAATTAAAAATGTGTTCTCCATTTGGCATGCTTCATTTATGCGATAAACCGAAACACTGCAATTTATTATAAACAATTCAACCAGCCCAAATGTTATGAATCTTGCAAGACATATAAACCTAGAAAACAAAGATCTGAAGAAATTGTTTAAAATCAAGATAGTCATAAAGGTGATTCGACTGCCCCCAAAACACAAAAATTTGGAATAAGAATTAGACGCTGATTTCTTTAACATTAACCATGTCTCAAACACTGCCATTCTTTGCTCTGACTACTCACCATCATTACGTGGAATTTGACACAGTAGGGTTGTGCAATCAGATTTAAGCCTGTCAACTGCACATTCTGAGCCACACACTAATATAATTGAGGTCTGTGGATTAAAGCCGGTGCCTGTCACAGTCATGGTCTGACCACCACCGAAGCTCCCTAGTGAAGACACACAAGAGGGAAAAACATAGCTAATGAAAAGAAAAGTGGAAGTAAGTTACACCAAATGAAATAATTCTTAGAACTGAAGTTTATATTATATTATATTACATTATATTATATTATACTATCCTATATTAATGCAACCGAATGTCTTTTGATTATAGTCTTCTAACACCTTTACTGAATAAATGTTACATCCCATCATTTATTTAAACTACTTCTAGGGACTAAAATTTTATTTAAGAGAGATGTCAAAAAGAATTTCAGAGTAGTCAAAAGATAAATGTAAAATTACTATTGATTTAGAAGCACGTTGGTTATACTTTAAGGTTTTAACTACTAAAATAATTTTCAAATAGAAAAGATACCTATTTATGTATTCATAATTACAAGTTAGTGATGTCTAAACATGATTTTACAAAAAATTTTCATATATAATCTGGACATTTTAAGTAGGATTAAATTTGAAGTTAATTATATAACACTAAGAGAAATACAGGCCATAAATGAATATGTAGAGATAATTAGTTGAGACACATGCATGCTTATTTGATGCATTAAAAAAATATTTTAGTGTGTTATAGGAACTACAAATTTTAAGTGTTTGAAAAATATTTTTTTTTCTAAATAAGGTAAGTGTTTACTGAAACAATACAGAATATTTGTAGGTTCCTGCACATTTATGACTACCTTGGCTTGGATGAATATTTTGAATAGCAAGTGGGTATTCAAACACAACTGTGGACACGGCAAAGCCTTTTGTCTTATGAAGCATCGTAACAGGAAAAGTGCCACCAGCATGATCTCCAGTGGTGCACTGCAGTGCACTGTCATTGACCATGGTTACATTACACGGAATGTTGTCTATCATCACCGAAATGTCCAAGATATCAATACCAAAATTAGATCCAGTGATCTGAATTTTGGTTCCTGGTGGACCTTTAAAAAAAAAAAAGCAAACAATATATCTAAATTCCAGAACTTATACATGCGTTTAAAGATATACCTAATTACTCCCATAAACAAAATAACATCCAGTATTTCAAAGCTAATATAAATATTAACAAAACACAAAGTCGGGCTATACCATATGTTACAATCTACAGTATAGTCACAATAAGTTATCTCAACATTAATTATTTCCCAGCCCTTCTGTCCATTCCACTGCATTGTTATTCTGCTGCTATTGTTAATGTCAGTTCAGGCTCATGGAGAAGAGGAAGGAAAGGACAGGGAAGATTTAGAATCAGGAAGTATGAATGTCTCAGCACGGGTGGTGGGTTGGAGCGTATTTTAGGGATGGGGCTTACTATTTTTTATTTTTGGTACTTCCCTGATATTGGCAACTCTTTTGAGGATGGATTAGTTTTCTTAATTTAAATATTTTCAATATGTCTACTTGATAAATTATGATAGATAAGTAATCAGATATGAGATAGTATATATAGAAATAAGGAATTAATTTAAAGAATTATAAATGAATGTTGACGTTGATGCCTTGAATAAATGTACATAGAACAAAGTACTGCAATTCTTCTGTTCCCTTCCTTCCTCCTTTTGACAAAAATGCATTGAGGGCATTAAACACAAAGCATTTTTCATAGGTCATCCAGATGAATACCTACATACCTAAATAATAAGTGAAAGGTACAAATCAATGTAACTTGTTACATATACAGAGTCACCAAGTATGTTGATTTTAATTCAAGTAGTAATAATAAAAAGAACCATATAACTGACGACAGTAAAGATCACTGACATTTAAATTGTCATTTTAAAGACCACAGGTATTTATGAGATTTTCGTGTTAGAAATGGTTTTAAGATGGGAGCCAAAAGAAAAAAAATGTTTCTTAGGCCTTAAATTTTAATTTTGTCTAGTATTTTCACCTTTCAAATGGAAGTGTTCTAAGTGTGACCTATTGCCTTGTTTCCTTAGTAAATAAGGAAAGTTCTCACTTGTCTGCAAGTCTTGTATCTTCAAATACATTGTTTGAAAGACACATTCAAAGAAAGAGATGGGACAGAAATGGTTCATGGAAATAAAAACATATGCCAATTTCCAGTTCATCATTTGCAATGATTACAAATGTATGGGGGAAACTATGCCATTGCTATTATCCATGTTTGCTTTCTTAAAAATTTTCTAAATGAGAAAACTTGATATACCAAAGAAAATTTCAATAGCAAACTTCCTGAAGGGAGAGAACACATCTTACCCAAACCTGACCACATTTTCTGGTAATATAAACTAAAGAAAGACTATTTTTAAAAAGCCAGCATTTAATTAGTTCTTTTTTAAGGTTGCCATTCTAAGTTACACTATACAAATGAATTGCTTTAACCTTATGAGGTAGGTACTTGCATGTATAAGGAAACTAATATTTAAAAAGCTTTGTCCAAAGTTGCATCACTGTAAAGTAGAAGAACCAAGATTTGAACCTAGGCATCGAGGCCATGTTTCATCATCAACTATAGCAGCCTCCAGAATTCATTATGTAGATGATACGCATTCCAAGAGCTTAAAGATGATCAGAAACAGCATAGAATAATGACAAAAAATTAAGAAGACATCTCAATCTATTTTTAGCTTAGAAAAATGAGTTATGTTAAATCATTAAGTAAATCTTATTTCTTAAGTTTTTTTCTGAGTGGGCCAATTACATCCTTAAAAAGAACTTGAGTTAATAAGTTAGTATCCAATTGTAGTTTCATGGCAACAAGACATACAGGAAAACTCTCAATGTTTAGTAACCTACTTCTGAATTTGAACAGTTGTTTCCTGTGCCATATCAACAGTAATGACACAAATTAATTTTCAATTTTAATTCATAGAGAGCCATCTATTTCTTCCTCATTCTGAAATTTAGGTCAAGTTAATGCGGATTTTGTTTCAAATAGAAGTTGGGATTTGACTAAAAATTTTATCCCAAGAATGTGCAAAAAACAATCACAAAATGGAAAGTACACAGAACTCAAATCCCATGTATTAATTGGGTTAAGTGGATTGTCTAAAAACACATCTTAATAATCATTTATAAACATTATTCCAATTCTACACTAATAAATATTACTGATAATACCATATTGAGAAAACAAAAGGAAAGTACTGCAGTACCTGTATTTGGGACAAGTTCTCGGAGAAGTGGAGTATCCTCCGAGGCATACGTAAATGACAGAGGTGGATAAGCAACTGCGTTGACAAAGATCTTCACACTGACCCTTCCAGCTGTCCCTGCTGGGGTACAGCAGCAGACTTCACTGGAGTTGACAGAAATAATTTCACAAGGTTCATCCCCAACAGTGACTGTGGTGTTGCCTGGGTAGAAGCCATTTCCTGTGATCACCAACGTAGTTCCACCAGCAATGCTTCCAGAAGTTGGTGTGACAGATGCCACTGCAGGGCTGCTAACAGTAAGGTTTCCCAGAGCCAAGCCTTTACTTCCCACCACAACACTAAGAGAATGAAGTCCAGCCGGAAGAGGACTCACAAGAACAGTGATGTTATTTTCATTAACATCTATTGCTTTGAACTGTTGGTTTCCAATGAAAACAGCAATGTCCTCCAAGATAGTGCCAAAGCCTTCTCCTTCAATAAGAACTTTCACAGGTCCTTCGACAGAGTTTGGGAAGATTCTTGTTACAAAAGCAGTGATGCTTTCCAAGTATGAAAAGCTGCAGTCCCCCTGACACTGGGCAGGCACTCCGTGTACCAGAAGATCCACTTTCACAGGCTGTTGGGGAGCAGGAGATGTTTCACACTCAATAGCTGAATAATTTACTGATAGAACTTTACATGGAAAATGACCCATGAAGACTTCTACACCTGCAGAAGAGACTACAAATCCAGAGCCTTTTATGGTCACTCTTGTCATTCCCGTAATTGATCCTGCATGTGGCAACACCATGTCGATGTTTGGCAAAAGTACAAATCGCCTATCAAATTCATTGGACGGCGTACTGATAGCAGTGCCCAGGTTGTAGACCGTTAATGTGACAATTTCCCTGATGCCAACATCCATTGAGTTTTGAGGGTCAATATGACATATAATGGAATTGTCACTACTTTCTTCTACAATACAGGGGTAGCTACCAATTGTAACCTAAAAGTGAAATGAATACAGAGACAAGTCAATACATTACTTTAGTGTGGACTTAAATTTTGTATTAACAACTAAATTTTAAAAGTTTAATCTCATGCAAACTTTTTTATTCATAAGGATATTTTGGGGGCTGATTAAGGCATCTCTTGGATTAATCTCAAAACTAAATTATGACCAGACACGAATGTTCACAGCTACATTATTCATAACAGTCAAGAAGATGAAAACAATCTAAATGCCCAGGACTGGTAAATGGATGAATACAATGTGTATACTATATAATGGAATATTGTTTAGCCATAAAAAGAAATGAAGTACTGATAAACATGGAACAGCATGGATGAACCTTGAAAACATTATGTTTAGTGAATAAAGTTGGTCACAAATGACCATATATATTATTCTATTTATAAGAAAACTCCAGAATAGGCAAATCCATAAAGACAGAAAGTAGATTAGTGGTTATTTAGGGCTGGGAGGGTTGAAGAGATTGATGGCAATATCTAAGGGTTACGGGTTCTTTTCTGGGGTAATAAAAATGTTCCAAAATTGAATGTGGTGATGGATGCACAGCTCTGTGAACATATTACAGGCTATTGAACTATGCACCTTAAGTGGGTGAATCATATGGCATATGAATTATATTGTAATAAAGCTGTTACAAATTAATTATGAGGTTGTGGATGAAACATTTTCCTTTTATTGAGTATATGGTAGTAAAAAGGAGATCTTTGTATTCTTACCTTATTAGCACATGTGAGATTACTGAAGCCATGTCCAGTAATGGTTATCAACTCATTTAGTATTCCAGCAGATGGACTAATGTTGTTTATAGATGGTGAAAAACAACTTGAAAGCTCAAAGACCAATCCATCTGAATTTGTAACCCTGGTATTGTTCGGGCCACACAAGGGTTCTGTTGCTAGGCAGCCTGCCACAGAGCTCCCCAAGTGCAAATTCACAGGTCCTTTAGGCAAAAGAACTGCCTGTAAGTCACGGATGATATTCTAAAACAAGAACTGTTTTCAGACTGCATTACTCTTTATTTTAATGGTGGTGGTTTATACTCTGTTCAAAATTTTTTTGGTTTTGTTTTAATGACAAGAGGGGCTCAGGCAACATGAAGTTAAAATAAAGACCTGGGCAAAGGTGGTATAGTAAAGAGAGAAGTGTGAATATAAAAATTAATTTATTCTTCAATTCATCTAAGGCCAGGTCCTATGCGGAAAACATAACAATGACATCATCTCACATTTTGATATATTTTGGGGGCACATACAGAGTGTCACGCTACATCTCATTGGAGGCACGGAAGGATTCTGGGAGAAAGGCAGGACAACATTAACATGGGCCTCACTTTATAGGATAAATTCTAGCCTCAGAACTGTCCAGATCTATCCAAGGTCATGTGGCTGGTCAGAAACAGAAGCAGGGTTACGCCAAGTCATCTGCTTCTTACTCCAAAAAGGCTACATACACTCTAGATCACTGGAGTAACAGGGTTTCCGCCTTTAACCTTCTTACCCTGAGCATATGTGGCTTCAGTGCTACCCACAAACAGGTGCAGGGGAATGTGCCTGGTTTCGGCTGGTAAAACATTAATGACTCCTTGGAGAAAAATGGAGCGTGCCTCATCAACATACCCACTGCTGTAATAATGGATTCCAGGTGAAGTAAATTGGTAAGAAAATGAACCTGCCATAAAATAACATTGTACATAATAAACACAGGCAATTAATGCATCCTCCAAAAGAAATTTCAAATGATCGTTCAAACACACATGCAGATGACAGGGTTCTTATCTTTCATGCATGTGATATTTCAACAGGAAGTAGTAAAGAAACTCACTGGCTGTAAAAGAACTATCTTCTATATTGAAACTACATTCCAGGAAGACAAGATCCAGCATTAACTTTTCTAGAAAATCACGTCCAGTCTGGCATAACTTACCACATTTTAAAGAAAACTTCAACATGCGTTAAAAAACAAACAATACTTTGTATTCACGAGAAAAAGTTCAAACTGCTATATATATATAGAACAAAACATACGGTCCAACCGGCACACTTTGCACAGAGCTGTCCTAGAAGAAATACTAATTTGCTGATTCCAATCAACCCAAGTTCATGACTTGCTACCAAGTTGGTACGATTAAAACACATACTCCAATTTTCTTTGTATTTTGCTTATTTTGATATTTTTTTTGAATTGGTTGACTATCCCAGAGTAAAGATATTTCTGAATCAGAACTCATCTCTGATACAAAATACCTTGCTTACATTCATTTATAATATTTTTATAAATTTGTAACATTTTTACTACAGCAATAAAATGCCACTAAATAATTTGTGTATTTACACATATTATTTATACAGAAGTATCTTCAATCTAAACAACATCTTTTTATTATATCTGGGGAAAGGAAACATGACACAAAATGCAACAAAGTTGAAACATACCAGATGCAGATTTTTCTCTTCCATTCGTAAATCCTTTGCCATCATAAATTACACTTCCAGGACTGGATACAGAGAAAACCCTATATCCTATTCCCCTAAGAAATGGATGTGCTTGCCAACGCCATGTCACTGTGTCTCCCACAGATACATTTAAGACTGATGGTGACCAGGCATAACCTAATCCAAGTACTGGAAGCAAGAATCGAGACATTTTTTTTTTAAAAGGAGAAAGAGTAAAAATTCCTCATAATTATCTTGGAAAGTATTCCATTTTTATATTTATGTGCATAATTTAAACATGTAACAAAAATAAACAGAAATAATGGAAAGTAAGATAATGAGAAGCTAAGGAAAAAAATAAACCATACACCTCCAAAACTGATGATCAAGAGACAATTTGAAAAAAAATCAGAAAATCAATAAACAAGTTGTTCAGAAATATCACGTGGAATAATTTTTAAAGCTATGATCAATTCTTTAAGCATGAGAATTTTCTCAGGCATAGAGGCATGCCAAAATCGATATAATTTCAATTTGAATATTTATTTAGAAACCCATGGCCAATAACAAACTACCATAACTCAGGAGGTTCTGTACTGCAGGAAAACCTAGGGGCAATTCCTCAACTTGCAAATTACAGTTGTAGACTCAAGTCTACCACTGATTCATTCTATATGTGGCCCCCTATGTCAAGGGGATAAATTAGAGACAAACTATTGACGAATTATAGAAAGAAATAGCAATACTTTTTCCTCCGAATACTATGAAGTATTAAATAAATAAAAATAAAATCAATTTCAGGGTAGAGCGCTTCCATTATTTACAATATAGAAACGTTGGCTGATACCTGAATCTTCTCCAGTGTTGGTAATGCTGAACGTATTCCCTGTTGAATGAAGAATACATTTTATGACATTTTCTGATGAGGAAATCACATCACAAGGGAAGGACCCTAGAAAGAAAAAAGACAGGGAAAATAACATTTTCTCAAATATTTTTTTGTAAAATATAGAGATGAAGTATAATTAGCAAACAGTTAAGGCCCTGCAAAAGCTCCACATTATCTAGTAAAATCTTTGATACTTTTCTTAGAGTTATCATGTTTGAGTATTATTTTTAGAACATTTACTTTTTTTGTGTATTTCTTATTTTTTATTTATTTTTTATTATGTTATATTAGTCACCATACAGTACATCATTAGTTTTTGATGTAGTGTTCCATGATTCATTGTTTGCATATAACACCCAGTGCTCCATGTAATACGTGCCCTCCTTAATACCCATCACCGGGCTAGCCCATTGCCCCACCCCCCTCCCCTCTGAACCCTCAGTTTGTTTCCCAGAGTCCAAAGACCTTTACTTTTTATACACATTAAATATAAAATATTTATTTATTGAAATCAAAAGCAATTATTCAATTTCTCTTTACCACTGTAACCAACACACTTAACCTTTTATACGCTAATAGCAAAATAAAGTTTCCATGATTGAGAGTATTTGTGTAATAACTCAGCACCTAAAAGCACATCTTTTATTTTATTTTTTTTAAAGATTTTATTTATTTATTTTTGTGAGAGAGAGAGCAAGTGAGCACGAGCGGAGGGGCTCAGAGGGAGAAGCCCGATTTGGGACTTGATCCTAGGACTCTGGATCATGACCTGAGCCAAAGGCACATGCTTAACCAACTAAGCCACCCAGGCAGCCGAAGCACGTCTTTTAAAGTGAAAAAAATGATAACACCCTTCTGTGAAGGTGCTCTTACCTAAGAGCACAGTGTTCTCAGTTGGTACTGTGCTGAACCCCAAACCCATTATAGTGATTTCGGTTCCACCATATAAAGAGCCTCTCTGTGGATACATGGCAGTCACTTCCAAAACATACTGTATAGAAGCATTCAACTTGTCTCTGCAAAAGAAAAATTAATCAATGTTTCAATGAGCTTTCCATGAGATCCTAGCGCTAAACTCTTATTAGGATATGATTCATTTAGGAAAAGGAAGTAGTTGAATATTTAGACATTACTTTTTTGAACTAGATAATCTGATAATTAACATGACCTTAATTTGGTTGGATGGTCTGTGTTTGTATGTGTATAATAATAACATATATAGTATATGTAATAATGTACTATATATAATAATAACATATAATAATAGTTTTTCCCTAATGATGAAAATTAGATTTCTAAAAATCCCATGGCAAGAATAATTTGAGATGGAGAACATTAAACTGTTATGAGAAAGATATGGTTATAAGAATTGAGGTCACAAGAAATATATGATGTCCTTTAAAACATTTTACATATTCATTAGAGTAAAACATAAACACAGCACTATCTATAAGAGAATAGAAATGAAATTCCATACATTTTATATAAGAAATAAAAGTTTTATACAACTAACTTGAATTTGTTATTCTATGTATGTTGGAAGCTTGTCATGATCTCCCTTCCCACTATTCAAATGAGAGAGTTTTAAATTTATTTTGCTTTGTTACAGACACTGGGTCTGCTAGGAGGCCATCAGAATGTACAGTGCTTTTCTGCCCTGATATTTAGAGTAGACTCCTACGTCCCAGCTCTCATCATGAGTAAAATGAGTCTTTGTGTTAACTTTTATTTCACTTCCTCAGCATAACTGAATTCATATTTCTTGAATGGTCACTGAAATACCCAGTTTTGTATGCTGTCAATTCTGCTCATTATCTCCACCATGCCAAAGCACAAACCAGCAGCTCTTCTAGAACCCCTGTGAACTCTGCCCTGTGAGTCGAAGAGGGGATGTAGTTCTGGGGTTCATATTTACTGTTGCTCATCTCCCTTCACTTCAAGATTCTGCTGCAATAATCCCTCCTCCTATTCTGAATCAGGTGTACCTGCCCTTTTTTTTTTTTAAATCCCTAAATTTCAGTTTCCTCTTTTTCTAAGTATTCTAAACCAGTACTTTTCTTATGCCAGAACTAAAATTTTACTCAAGTTTTAACAAACAGCTTCTGGGAAGAAAATACTGAAGTTACCTAAAGGAAACAGCTGGAGAAGGATTCTCTCCATCCTCTCCTTTATGGGCAGCTCCTACCCATTGCTTGGCTCAGCTGCAACGCTTTCCTGTCCCTCAGGGAAGTTAGTGCTCTCTATTATATGCTCTTACAGACCTACTACCTCTTATAGCCTTTTTCACACCTATAATTAAATTATCGATGTAATCTTCTTGTTTGAAATCTGCCTCCCCAACAAAACTGTGGGCATTACTAATAGTGGAGGGCACGTCCCTCTTATTCTCCACAGTGAATCCAGCACTGAGAAAATTCCTGCCCCTCACCAACTGCTCGAGAAGTATTCCCAGAATAAAAGAAAATTATGTGATATATACGTAAGCCTAGATTCACAGAAAATCTTACAACCTCATCTGAATGGTATTGGCCTCAAAACCAAGCACAGATTGCACTGTATGAGATCTTCTCGGAGCACTTCGCAAAAGATGTAGATAAGTGAAAAAAGCAACTGAAATATTGTAAAGTCAATGACTATTTCTTTTCTTATCCCAAAACCATTAGCCCCATGTGTTCCACAACTCCTCAAGTTCATTACTATACCTTGTTGATGCAAAGCCCCAGTTTCTGACTTCTACATGGATATCATGTTTTCCAGGAGACAACTTGGGCAAGAGACATCTAATACCTGTGAAGTTCCACTGAAAAATCTGACAGGGTTTTCCTCCAACGTATACCTCCACATTTTGTGTGAGTTCGTTTCCAAAATTATAACCCTTAATTGTTAAATTAACTTCACCTGTTATTTTAAAAGAGAATAAAAGTTTTACAAGAAGATTCAACTTATTATGTGGCATAAAATTTGCATATTAAGTAAACCAACTCATTTCTTTTTTTTCAATTCTAAGAGTTTTATTTTTATTGTTTTATTATTGTTATGTTCAATTAGCCAACATATAGAACATTAGTTTTTGATGTCGTGTTCAACAGTTCATTAGTTGCCTATAACACCCAGTGCTCAGCACGACACGTGCCCTCCTTAATAACCATCACCTGGTTACTCCATTCCCCCCTTTCTGTAACCCTCAGTTTGGTTCCCGGAGTCCAGAGTCTCTCATGGTTTTAACCAACTCATTTCTTATCTTTTATTGGACTTAGGAAATTCTAATGCTTGCAGAGGCAAAAGAAAAATCAGTGAAAGAATCGATAGCTGCCACATTGAGATAAAATTCATGCTTAACTGTTTCACAGGGAAAAAAAGATGGCAAAGTACTTTCTAAAAAACTTAATATTGTTCTCCTTATTGCACATGTTTAAAGTGAAATAATAAGTAGACTAATCTATGCTTAAAAAAATAAAACTTGTGGCTGGTTTTGCTTTAAGAAACAACTGTAGAAGAAACTATGCTTCAAAAACCCTTCTAGAAATAGTTTACATCTATCTATGTTGTGTATACATATAGCTTATATATACATGTATATCTTACATATATACACCTTACATATATATGTCAAATGACTGATCTTATTGAAATTTTTCTTACCTTGTATTGTTCGTACTTTTGGACTAAAATCAGTTACAACTGGAGTCTGTAAACAGTTATAACTATAAGCATCCTTTGCTGTGGCTTGAAATCCACTGGTAATAACTGAAATATCAACTGTACCCTCAATTCTCTAAAATAAGAAGAAAAAATAAAACAAGAAAATATTAAAACAAAAAAACAATAAAAATAAAACATTAGAAAATATTAAGTATTGAGATGAAGAAATCCAATGCCTATAATCAAATAGAATTATTCAAAATAAACTGTTTGGTTTCAAAGTCATGAATCAGAATCATTTTTCAGATATTTAGAAAGCTGTGGTATCCAATGTAAGCTACATGTTTTAATTTTTTAGATAAAGATATATGATAAAGTGGTTTTCAGGGTGTTTATGACCAATTTAAATGCACATATATTATTGGATTCCTAAGGGCTCTGTAATACAGTTCATATGCTCTGGACAAGCGACTCTTATTTTTTTTTAATTTTTTGAAAGATTGTATTTATTTATTTGAGAGAGAGACAGCAGGAGCAGGGGGAGGGGCAGAGGGAGAGAGAGAAGCTGATTCCCCACTGAGCAGGGAGCCCAACGCAGGGCTCAATCCCAGGACCCTGGGATCATGACCTAAGCCAAAGGCAGACACTTAACTGACTAAGCCACCCAGATGCCCCTGGACAGGTGACTCTTTTAAATTGATAAAGCAAAGGTGCTAAAAGTTTTGACACTTTGTTCTTAAAACACACTCAAATGTAATTTTTTATTCCCCTTCACTGACAAATCACATTGTAAGTTTTTGCTGACCTAATTTCAGAATCAGACTAACGCTTGGACCCCTAAGAAAAATGTTTGGTACTTTCACTGATAGAATATCTATACACTTCCCAGTTAGGAATAAACATTTGTCCAGCATGTAGTATTTGCTTAACATGCACTCAGCGTTTAACTGAATGATGTAATTTGAACAAAGTTTTCATCTACCATATCCTTCAGATTTTCATCATCATTTGGTCCAACACGTGCTCAAATTTACTTTTCCTACAGATTTCAACTACATAATACCCACAATGAGTCTGCTCAATTTTTTTAATGTTAGTTACTGGATTCAGCATCCTTTTGCACAAAATAAGCAAACAAGAGTCTTGGTTTAAATTTAGACACTATTTTTTAAGATAAAGAACAATGACTGTTGCTAAGATAAAATACTGCATGAGGAATTTCACATGGGTTTTTTTTGGCATTTGTTTTATTAATTATTGTCGACAAACTGAAACTTTATCACATTTAAGGCATATATTCTTCTTTTGAGAAACAAAAAATGTTCAGATTTGCTTCTCTGAATTTTTTTTTTTTAGACTGTTAGTACTGAATTTTTTTTTATCCTTCAATTTACCTGGTCAACTCTCACTCATTGTTCAAGTTCTGATAGGCCATCAATTTTTCTGTGAAACTCTTTCTACAATCTCTCCTCACTATATTTTTTTAAAAATTTTAAAAGATTTTATTTATTTATTTGACAGAGAGAGAGACAGCCAGCGAGAGAGGGAACACAAGCAGGGGGAGTGGTAGAGGAAGAAGCAGGCTCCCAGCGGAGGAGCCTGATGTGGGGCTCGATCCCAGAACGCCAGGATCACACCCTGAGCTGAAGGCAGACGCTTAATGACTGAGGCGCCCCTCTCCTCACTATCTTTTATTTTTACTTTGTATCTACTTCTATGATTTCAAGCGGAACACATTGTTTAATACTGGTTTATGCATCTGTCTTTCCAAATGGTAAGTATCTAGAATGTGGATATAATGCTTCCTTTTTGGATCTTAGGAGAAAGATGTTGAAGAAATAATTGTTACAGAACAACACTGTAATGCCACAGTTCCTAGGTAAAAATGACACGTGTTTAACCTACTGAGATTTTTCAGGAAAAAAAGAAATGACTGAAGTCAGATGCCTTACTTTTGGTGTTCTGCAGGTTATCTTATTCAAATCCCCTTCAATCACATTGCAGGTTTCATTTGCAACTAATACCTTTGAGTTTTCATTAAAGCCAAATCCAGATACAGTCAGAAGAGTACCACCTTCAAAAGGAAACAACAATAACAATAATAGATCAACAATAACAAAGGAAACCGACAAGAATCTAACTCATCATTCAAGAATTTTCTAACCATCAAGAGATGGGTTGACAAATAATCAAGGATCAGACTCGAAATGTATTTAATCACCACCACATCCGGGAGCCAGAGCTCTGAAGTCTGGAACCATCAAAGAACTGGGCCAAGTGATTTAATGAAATAACAGATTTGGAACCACCATTTGCTTTGGGGCATTGCTAGCAGCAACTGCTATTTTCCATAGTGTCCTCTTCATTCTAAAGAGAAATTATGCTGTTTCTACATACTTAACCATTCTGTGGGAGGGAATGAAAGTGAATTATGACTCTTCCCAAATCTCAAATTTTAATATCTCTATGTAAAATGAACCAAGAAAAAATCCCAACGAACAAAAATAAAGTAAAACAAAAACACAAAACACACCAAAAAGATCGAGACCAAAGCAAAAATCCAAAACCGAGCATCATCAAACAAAGGCAAAGGAAATGAAGCAGGACAGGAAAAATGTGTTATTTTCTTTCCATCTTCTGCGTCAGCCTTCCTTTCCCCGATTCGTTCCTGGAACTTTTTCTGGGTCAAGTAGCTCCACTGAGACTGTGGTTACAAATGGAGCAGCTGGTAAGCAGAATAATAACTAATAAATCTTATCTTGACATAATTGATGAGCTTGTTATAGAAACATGTAATAATTGATGATATTAATTCAATAACCTAAGATGTAAGTATAAGCAGTCACCCTGATTTGTGCTTCATAAGAAACAAAAGAATTAGTCAGCCATTTAATCACTGTGCCTTCCAAAACGGGAGTCTCCTTTGTTCTATATGAGGGAGCTTGGGGTTCCTCTCGCTCCACCCTGTTCTAGAAATAGTACAGTGAAATGACAGAAATTTATGCAATTTTCTTTGTTTAGAACAATTAACTATTACCTGCCAGGCTGCCAGAAGCAGGCCAGATGTGTGAGATCCGATTCTGATAAGTGAAGTAGAAGACCTCACCCTCCACATTCCGTGCCAGTCCAACATCAGCTACGGACACAGCCACTGGGAAATGCCCAGCACTTCCATTCAGAATCTGGCACTTGATCTCATTTTCTAGTGATAAAATAGGAAAACATGATGAATTAAATATGTTTGTAAGATAAAATTACTTAAATTTTATATTTGTAAATATAAATTTTGGCCTTCATTTTTATACCCCAAGTAATGTATCTAAGGAAAACTACTCATATATTAATGGGGTGAAAGTTTCTGCAAGCTACCTGGTGTTATGAATCAGACACTGTTAGAAAAAAGCTAGGTGAAAAAATAATAAAAGCAAAGTGAACAATTTGCCCTTGACTTCTGTGGCCAAAAAAAAAAAAAAAAAAAAAAAGGTTATTATAATAATAACTTAAAAGTCCTAATCTGTAAAATCATTTATATCAATAATTCTAAAAATGTTGGTTCAATGTATGATTTATGTCCAAAACTAAGTAAAATCAGGTTTCATCAAGAACGGTGATCAAAGCCTAAATGAAAACCTATCCTTCACAGTTCATTTAGAACAGTATACGTGCATTTATAATACAAGTGCATTATTGATTTAGATCTCAAGAATGCACAGAATATCTGAATTAAAAACAACTTTTTGAAGGGAAAGAACAAAAATCAACTGTTAATGAGATAAAGACACTGTACAGCCCTGAAAGAATGAGTCTGTGGTCATAACGAAAGATTAAAAAGATAGTGCATTTATCCAGAGAAGTTGGCCAATTTCATGCCCCCATAGGGTGAGCTATAGAAGGATTATTGTAATACTGCTCTTTGAGTCTACCTTGTCTTAGAGAAAAGCAATTAGATGTAATGGTAATAATTTTACTAAGGACCTACCATCCACAGAAAGAAGAGAGCAACCCATTGGTCCAACTGAAACTGATACAGCTGAATCGGGAGAAAATCCAGAGCCTGATATGGTTAGAATTGCGCTTTTTTCATAGGACCCTGAAAATGATCAATTTGAACAACAATATTAAAATGAAAAAACCACAGAATCTGTTCTTATGAAATCAAATGCTTTGCAGAGAAAAATATGCCTATCTTCTAAAGGCTATAAACAATAAGCCATAAAGCGGGGGGGGGGGGGAAGGCACATGTTTACCAATGGTAAATTTTTTCCATTGAATTGCTCTACATTGCTTCATGTTTTAAATCTATGTTGATAGAGATTAGCGGAAGAATTATCTGACCGAAGTACAGAATGACATAGAGAAAGGAAAATTACTGTTACGACAAAGTAAACAGGCATCTCTGTATGGTAACTTACACTACAATGGGACTGCCATCACGAATTCATGACAAAAGGATGAACTGCACCATATGTGTTGTGGGCACTTTCCACTTGTGATAAAATAAGGTTTCTCTATCTAGGGAGACACACATCCTCAAGTACCTGAGATATTACCAGCGTACACCCACTGTCTCAGCACCTTATAGTTAATGTTCTTCCATTGACTCTAGTGTCCAGATTTGGTCAATAAATGATATGGTCACCCTACCTATATAACATCACATACAACATGGATTCCATGTGGATTTAAATAGCTAAGAATGAAAAATGTGAAACTCTAGAAGTTTAGAAGAAAACATAATCAAACATCTTAACTTTAATGTACAGATGGGTTTCTTAAGTAAGTGTAAAAAGCCATGGTTAACCATAAAGGAAAAGAAAAATCAATTGGAACAAATCCATGATTGAAATGGTTCTTCCGTAAGCAGGATACTAAAAGTGCAGGTGACGTACTGGGAGGAGACATGTGCAAAGGATTGGGAAACATAATATATAATATGCAGCTATAAGTCAATAGAAAAAAGACAACTGATAAATGGATAAAGGATGTTTACAAGCAATTTGCAGAAAAAATAACCCAAATATCTGAGAAACATATGAGAAGATGCTCACACGCGTTACTCATCAGGGAATAGACAAATTAAGATGATGATGAGATAACCCCTTTCACCCATCAGATTGACCAAAATTAGGAAGCTGGTGATACCAAGTATTGACAAGGATGTGGGGAATACGGCACTCTCATGCCTGCTGCAAGTACAGGCACTCTGGAGAGCAATTTGGTCATCTAATAAACTGAATACACATTAACTCATTTATTAGCCAGCAATTCTGTCTCTGGGCTTATACCCTAAAGAAGCTCCGGGATGTATGCAATAGGGGACTTGTGCAGCAAAGCTCAATACACTTATGGGTAAAAGCAAAAAACTGCAAACAATCTAAATGTCCATCAACAGAGACAAGAATAAATTGGGATATTCGTGAAGAATTTTAAAATGATGAATTAGACATGCAAAAACCATATAAGTATTTCTCAAAATAAATGCTGAATGACAAAAAGTCAGATGCAAATGATATTTGCAGTGTAATAGCTCTGATATTTACATTTCAACGTCTCTTTCATAAGCTTAAAAAAACTGGCAAAATTACCATGTGTGCCTGTTATATACAAAAGGTATTAAAATGGCATGGAAGAATACACACAAAATTAATTATTGTGACTGCCTCTGGGGAGATTTGCAGGGACCAGAAGCAGAGATTTGGCCTCAAGAGGACTTTAGCTATTCCTATAATATTTCCTTTCTTAAATTGATGATTGGAAGTAAATAGGACAAAATGCTAACAGTGCTAATTTTCAATGAAGAGCATATAGGTGTTTTTTATAGCATTATTTATAAGTATAAATGTCTTTTATACTTATAAGTATCTTTTCATTATTTTTAAATTTATCAAAATATGGCAAAAGGCAATTCAGATTGTTAATTATTTTGAGTAAGAAACAATTTCTTCCAGAAGTGCATATAAAAATGGAAATTCATTACAAAATACAAGGGTAGATACAAAAAATATAAATACCAAAGAACCACAATCAAATGAAAGTTAATCAGATTCTTATTCTTGAGAGTTTTGACCCCATGTAACATGAATTGTCCCAAAGTAATATCATTACTGTAAAAAAAGTCTGAAGAACATATTCTTCCAACACAAAGATGTACTGTTTTTAAAATGTCCCTTTTTCCCCCTGATATATAATTAGCAGATGAATTTTTCTACTAGCTACCAAGATTAAATGTGTGATGATAGCATCTGAGCTTATCTTTCTGACTGAAACAAAGGTCACTCCTAACAACCTTAGTCCTGCTGTTCACTTCAGTACTGGGAGTTCAGACACAAAGCGGAATCATGTTTTTTTAAAGTAATAACATATCATGAAGATATGGTACAATGTGTCACCCAAGACTGAGTTCTTGGCAATAATTTTTTCTCTCTAGTTCTCAAGTCTAGGACCTAATTATTTTCTTTTACTAACAGCAGCTGTCTCATTACCAGCCTTTTAGTCCTAAATCCCCTAGAAGTGGTCTCATAAGATTCCTGTTAATACCCCAGCAAGCAGAAGCTCACAAAAATGCCTCATCAGAGTGAAATTCTAGAGACTGATTCTAACGTGGTGAAATTAGAGAAGTAGAAGACTGGCAAGTTCCACTTCAAATATGATTTTTTTTTTTCAAAAATAAACAATAAATGTTCTTTCTACAGCTTTCTGATCTGATAGATTTTTTTTTGACTATGTAGAAAATGTCTGCTTGCCTGATTGGTGAAACTTGTATATTAAAAAATCATTATTAGTTTACAGTTTTGCTAGTTGTCTTCCACTCTCTACTCCAAGTTATAAAGCAGGAGATTACCTTGAGATGGGTTTATGGCCCGGACTAATGGAGTGGCCACGGGATCCCATGTAAACCCACAGTCACCCGAACATTTAGCTGGAATTCCATTGACATAGACTTCAACCTCAAATAAAGAAACAGAGAACAGGGGTAGCATGGCTAAGGAGAATATGCATAGGATTTTTTTAAATGATGGAATTTTATTTGTTTGCTTGTTTGTTTATAAAAATTAGTCTATTCATTCATATTTTTTCTGCTTTGACCATTCATTCATTCAGCAAATGTGCCTCCTATGCAAAGGCACAGTTGTAAATGTTAAAATACAGTAATACAACATTAAACACAACCGACGACATCCCTGCTGTCACTCAATTTATATTCTAGTGGGGAGAGACAGTTATAAATTTTTTTTAAGATTTTATTTACTTATTTGAGAGAGAGAGCTCATGAGAGAGAACACGAGCAGGGCAAGCAGACTCCCCGCTGAGCAGGGAGCCCAATGCGGGCTCGATAGATCCCAGGACCCTGAGATTATGACCTGAGCCAAAGTCAGACACTCAAGTGACTGAGCCACCCAGGCACCCCAAGACTATAAATTTTTTAAAAAAGTAAATATGTATTATGCCCTAGTGGTGAGTAGTGCTATGAAGGAAAATAAAGGTTGCTCTTGAGAAAGTCATCTAAACTCCTTATATATTAATTTTCTCATCATTAAAGTAGTAATAGTAATAATTACTTCACAGAATGACTGTAAAGATTAAATGAAAGAATATATTTTCAAATTCTAACAGGTAGTAGTAAAGCTTAAAAATCCACTCCTTTATCATAAGGAAGATAATTTTATATATAAAATAGTCATAAAATAATATTATTGAGTTGATCAACCATTGACACAAATATTCACATGAAAATAAAGACATCATCCCTGCTGTTTAACTGGCCTTTAATGTATTACAAAGTAGTTACACATTTAAAATTATGTTAAACGTCATGAGGAAAGTTTCAAGAATACCTGTGGCTGTTGGCTGGGTGTACGAAGTAGGTCTCCAAGTATGCGTTGTCTGAATAAGCCACCTTCCTTTATCTTCACAACTGTCATATTAGCCTTTTGTCCAATAATATTGGAATCATTAACCTATTGTTACACAAAATTATTTTACTAGAAAGGTTATGATAAATATAACCACACTAGTTTTTCTTTTTAAAATTAAGCAAGGTTGAAAATGAATAAAAGCCAAGGATAAAAAAAAAAAGCATTTGAAAACATTCTAGTCCCAGTTTTTGAAAAAGGAACCTCTTCACAAGTGAGCATAATCTACCCCCAATAAAATGCTAAGATTATTGTCTTATCATATATTGCATCAATTACAAGTTGAATTAAATGCCTAAAAGTAACCTGAATTTTTAGAATAAAATATATCCCAGGAAAATGAATTTACTAAATTTTATTTTCTCAGTACATTCTATGCTTTTTCTGAATATGACTGCTTTGACAAATGATTGTTGAATAGTTGAATAATTTATTCCTCTTTCCACCTGAGAGTCAACTTTTCTCCTTCAGCATTTTTCACCCCTGACTATCCTGGTTTTTGATCCACTTGTGGAATTGTACTTTTTGCCAATAATAAAAATGAATCAAATCAATTCAATATGTACAACTTGGTCATTCCAAAATGCCTCTGCCAATACAGTAGGCTTCTGGTATATACCGTGGCTAACAAAGAGATAGGAGTCTCCATGCTGAGCCCTGCATGTGCCGAAGTGCTGATAAGAAGCATAAATGATGGGCAAGCAGAGGAGACTGATCAGAAAAGAGACAAAGGAGTAAATGCACAGACACCAGCAGAGATACCAAGAAGACCAGTTACGAGAGCTGCTCAGCTCCAGAATCTTCTAATTCTCATTTTAGACCATGCATTTTCTTAAATAACCTCCATATCTCTATGACTTACTGTTTTGCACATCCATAGCCCATGTGTGTACATTGTATGCTACATTTATACACCTTTTTTCCCCTCCTCTTTCCCCTCTCTCCTATTTTTCCCCCATAATGGTTTCATAAGTAGACTGCTGTATTTCTTCCACCTTACGTCATGGACATCTTTCCAAGTGACTATCCAGGTCTACTGTGGCTGCATGACAGTCATGCTAAGGTTGTGGCATTTTAACAAGCATTCTTCTACTGATAAGGATAGGTTCCTAGGTTTTTACTATTACAAATACTGCTTCAGTGACTACCTCTGTGCCTATATCATTTCATAGTTGTGTTATTTCAGTAGTATAGCGTTAAATAGCTGAGAATGCCAAATCAGAAGGTATCTATATTCAGATTCTGCTACATAATGCCCCAAAAAGGTCATACTAATTGACTTTCTCCCCAATGGCGTTTGAGAAAGACTGTTTCCTCACACTCTCACTGCCACTGGAAAGCACCATCTTTTTAATGTTTGACAATCTGAGCCCCCAGATACCTCTAGACTCTTCTCCTTCACATACTCCGGGCCTGACCCCTGTTTCCTGCCCCTTCACACTCTAACTAAGCAGAGGTAATTAGATGGCAGCTTAACATGTGACTCCCTTATGAACTTGAAAGTCATTTTTAGAACGAGAAAAGTATCCAAGGCCCCAGAATACAGCTTTAGCTGATGGTGGTAGAATTATAGACAGCAAGGGTGATTATACTTGGTTCCTTCAGATTTAGTTCTGAGACTGGCGCTGCCTGGCCTCCTCCTGTCCCTGTCAAGGGTCTTCTAACACCGATTCTTGAATTTTTTCCAGAGGGGACAGCAAATAAAGTACCAAGAGCGATTCTCCATGAAAGAGAACATCATGTCAACATAACTGAGAACAATCTTCTCCTTAGTTTCCTTTTTTTAATGTTTAGTCTAGAGTTTGCATTTTTTAAAAATATAGACAGTCTCAAATTCTTATAAAAATGAGGCAGGGTGAGAAAAAAAAAAGAGAGAGAGACAGGGTGCAAATAAGCAAGCAACACCCAGAAGAAAAAACAAAACGAAGCCAGCTGAGAGAACCTGCAGAAGATTCTGCTTTCCACATCTGCTTCTCCACTTGATGTTCCACGAATATCCAGAGCACGTTCCCTCGTGGGTCACTGAGACGCGGCCCACTTCTTCCACACTCTGGAGCGCGAACTGCAAATCTGGAGCTGATGCTGTGGCCGGAAGGCCTGCACTCACAGGAGAACAGGAAATAGGAGTGAAAAATTCACGAATAAATTCCACCCTTAAGATGCAGGAAATGTGTACTGCATAGTATCACTTGTAAGCCAACCGTCCTCCTTCAATATAGTAAAAATGAAATTTGTATCTTATTTATGCCAAGAATTTACGTATCCCTTGGAAGCAAAAATGACATGAGTAATATACTTCAGATTATAGCCTTGGCTCAAATATTTTTATTTTTAATATTGATTAACTTTATAAATAACCTATAAGGCAAGAGATATAAAAGAAAAACAAACTTTTGGAAATATAACCTGTTAAATCTAGAGAGGTGATAAAGAAGAAGTGAAAATATAATTTGTTCTGAATAATTTAGTTTTACATTACTAACATTATCTTAACTATATAAATTATGTGGAGAAATCATATTAGAAAGAAATACACCAAAATGTTTATTATGGTTGTCTAGATCAGTACTGTCCAACTGATATATATATATATATATATATATACACACACACACACACACACACACACACACAGTGTTCTGAACTTTTGTCATATACCTTTGAGGATGTGTCCATAAGCTTGAATGTCAAAGCTGCCACTTAGAGGTGGGGACGCGGCTTGAATTCTTTGAATACGAATCTTTGACTCCCCTGGCCAATTACCTCCTCTGTAAACAGACTCATTCTCTGTCTCATTTGTTATTATCTAATTTCCAAAATAAATATTGATAAAATGATTAAACGTTAAGAACGGCTAACATGATTTCCATTTCACTATCGTACAATCCCGTGACATGACGTAAACGAGCCTCAGGTATTCAGGATTCTTCAGAACATTGAGGAGAGTCACATAAATCAACACAGGCCACACCTACATAGCCGCAATAATGAGGCCAAAGTCAACTCAGTCATCTGGGCAGCAATCAGCAGGAACACCTCATTAATTCAGAGTGTACCCTCCATCACTCAACGAACAAATATTTATTGAACAGGCATTCCATTTAAGGTTCAGGGCTAATCACGGTGGGGAAGCAGGGAAACACAAGATGCAGTCTTAGCTATCAAAAAACTAAAATGCTTTTTGGAGAAATAACATATGGGGACTATAAAACAAACAATATATGATAGTATAGAATCGGCACACAGACTGATCCAGACTCAGAAAAAGCCTGTCTAATGTTGACTGCCAATCCATTGACCAAAGCAAGTGTTATAAAAATTCATAGATTGTAACTCTAATAGTGAAAATGAGAGTCTCCTGCTTCTGAGCCCTCATAGTTGTCTGTGAATCTTGTAGAATTTAAAACTAGAAGCCTCGTTGCCCACTGAAATGAGTAAACATAATCGCGGAAAGACATATGCAAGAATGTTCATTGCAGCTTTATTCATGATAGTGCCAAACTGGAAATAGGGCAGAAGCCCATCCATTGCATGGTCATATTGTGGTACGTCCATACCGTGGACTACGGTAAAGCAATGACAAAGAATGAGCTACAGCTGCATGCAACACCTACATCTCACAGCAGCAAATAAAAGGAGCGAGACGCAAAAGAACACATACTGTCCTACGTACTGAAATGAATATTAAAAACAAGCAAAACTATTTATTGGTGGTAGAAATCAAAACAGCGGTTTTCCAGGGGTGAAGAGTGAGTAATCTAATGACACAAGACACAAGGAAGGCTCTTGGGGAGCTAATGATTTTCTTTATCTTGATCTGAGTAGTGGTTACATGAGGGCATTTACTTTGTAAAAATTCATGGAATTCAGCAAGGCTGCAGGATATAAGTTCAACACAAAAACCAGTCACATTCCTATATGCAAAAGCAAACATGTAGAAACCAAAATTAACAACACAGACGATTTACAATTGCTGCAAAGAAAAACGAAATACAGATAAATCTAACAAAACATGTACTGGATCAGACCTGACTGCAAAATGTTGATGGAAGCAATCAAAGAAGACCTAAATACACTGATGAAAGAGAGCAAAGCAGACCTAAATTAATGGAGATGCCCTGTTCATGAATTGCAGGACCAATAAGACTGTGAATTCTCTCCAAAACAATGAATAGGTTTAATGCAATTCTTATCAAAGTCTTATCAAGATTTTTGTAGACATAACAGGTGTATTCCAAAATTTACACAAAAAGACACAGCACCTAGAGTAGCTCAAATAATTTTTCACGAGAATAAAATAAGAGCAATCACTCTATCCAGTGCTGTCTTATTGTACAGCTACAGGAAGGAGACTGGTGGAGGAATCAACACACAGAGAAATGGAACAGAATAGAGCATAGAGAAATATGCCTCCACAAATATGCCCAACTGATTTTTGACAAAGGTGCAAAAGTAATTCAATGAAGAAAGCATAGCTTTTTCAATACATAGTGCTGGATCAATTGGAGCCAAAGGCAAACAAGTGAACATCGACCTAAAACTTCACATCTTATACAAAAGTTAACTCAAAATGGATCATGGCCTTAAATATAAAATGCACAGCTATAAAACTTTCAGAGAAAAACTGAAAAATATTTAGGACTTTGGGCTAAGCAAAAGTTCTTAAACTTGAAATCAAAAAGCACCATTCACAGGAGGAAAAATTGATAAACTGGATCTTATCAAAATTAAAAACTTTTGTCCTGTGAAAGACCTTATAAAGAAGATGAGAAGGCAAGGTACACATTTAGAGAAAATATTTGCAAAACCATATATCTGAGAAAGGACTTATATCTGGAGTATAAAAGAGCTTTAAAAACAATAAGTAAATAACCCAACTAGAAAATATGCAAGAGACATGAAGAAACATTTCACAGAAGAGGATATATGGGTGATCAACAGCATTAGCCATTAGAGAAGGCATGGGGTAAAGCAATTTTTGTGGAATACTTACAGTTTTTCAGTATTTTTAATCACAGAATCAGAGTATGATTAAGAAAAACACTCTTTGAGCCTCTAACAATATTTATTATTTAACCCTAATCCTGAACTTATTATACTTGTTTTTGATTCATTGTAGAAAATTGTATTAATTTATTGTATGTTTTTGTAGGACATTAAATCAAAAAATACTTATAGGGAGCCCCTGGGTGGCTCAGTCGGTTAAGTGCCTGACTCTTGGTTTCAGCTCAGGTCATAATCTCAGGGTCGTGGGATCAAGCCCCACGTCAGGCTCTGTGCTCAGTGCAGAGTCAGGGTCTGCTTGTCCCTCTCCCTCTGCTCCTCCCCCTGCTTGCACACACACACACACACACACACACACACACACACTCTATATATATATTTCTAAAATAAATACATAAAATCTTTTAAAAAATAGAAATAAAAAATAAAAATACAGTATTTAATACTGATCTTACTATAAATAACTGAAGTAGTACAAAAAATTGTTCAGATCCTTTTGGAATTTTAGGAAACTATATTTTTCCTCCCTATACCAATTTTGATAAGCAAAAAATGGTGTTTAGAACAGAAAATATTTATTTATTATTTATTTATTTATTTATTTATTTATTTATTTATTTATTTATTTATTGAGAGAGCATGCATGTGTGTGAGAGTGGGATGGGGCGGTAGGGGCAGAGAGAGAGAGGGAGAAAGAGAATCTTAGGAAGGCTCCAAACCCAGCATGGAGCCCAGCATGGGGCTTGATCTCACAACCCTGAAATCATAACCCGAGCTGAAATCAAAAGTTGGACACCTAACCAGCTGAGCCACCCAGGGGCCCCATAACAGAAACAATTTAAAAACATATTGCAGAATCTCAGATTTTCTTTCAACAATCTCTGTTCAGAACATTTACTGAAAGAGCCCGCAACTTTTCCTTTTAGGTCAACAGAGAAAACTCCACTTAAATCTGACTGTTTATTTCCCCTTGTTTTTTCCCATAGATGTATTTCTTGAAGATTTTTTTAATGCTTAAAGTGAAATTTCATGCTCAAGTTCAACAAGCCTCTAACTCTTCGTTTATCCGTAGAACAATGATCATGTCCTCTTAAAAGATATTCCATCTGAATGTCAGCCATTTGTAAAAATTAAAAAGAAAGTTTACCAGATCAACGCTGATTTCCCATAAATTGAAAACAGTAACTTGTAAACTTCTAGGCTTACCTGCCCAAAGCTCACAGCCATCATGGGTACATTATAACTGCAATTATATGAAGTCATGGTGATAGAATATTGGTTGGCCATACTTGATCCATTAATTTTGGTGTGATTCACCTGAAAGTGCTTTAAAAATATCCCTTTATTTGCTAATGCTGGAAGTCTTCTCTTTGGCTTTTCTAAAGAACATAGAAATAAATGGGAAATAAAATTGCATGGACTTTGCTGCTAAAAAAAAAAAATCACCAAATTATATCCATGTCTTGGAATAAGCTGTGTAGAATTAAATTTTAGAAAGATCTTAAGGCAAGTAGTTTTTGGAGCTTGGTAAACTTTTATTTCTAGAATATAAAGCTTTAGTCTGTTAACATATAAGCCTCATCAGATAAAATAAAATATTTAAAAGCCACCCAACCCTGGGTGCCATGTAGCCTTCTGCGGACCTGTTAGTTCTGCTCTGCTTAGGTTCCCTGAATGTGGTGTTCACTAGCATGTGTGCTCCACGAGGACAGGCCCAGGAGGACAGTCTTGTTCACAACGTCTTTAGTACCCAGCACAGTGCCTGCCACATGGCAGGTGCTAAAAGCATGTTATTTAATGAACTACATTTATCTGGGCACAAGTGAGCTGTCTTATATATGTGCTCCACCAATCGTAATGCAGGTCTGGTGAGAGCAGATCAAAAGAAGTGACTCTAAAATAGTTCCATTTATGGGGCGCCTGGGTGGCACAGTGGTTGAGCGTCTGCCTTCGGCTCAGGGCGTGATCCCGGCGATCTGGGATTGAGCCCCACATCAGGCTCCTCCGCTATGAGCCTGCTTCTTCCTCTCCCACTCCCCCTGCTTGTGTTCTCTCTCTCGCTGGCTGTCTCTATCTCTGTCGAATAAATAAATAAAATCTTAAAAAAAAAAAAGATTTAAAAAAAATAAAAAATAAAAAAAAATAAAATAGTTCCATTTAATTTGTGGCCAGTTGACTTATGACCTTGCACTAGAAAACATTTCCAAAGGAAAGGATTCCAAAATTCCTCTGAAAAAATGGTAGTAGTCATTTTCAAGGTGACTGTTTGGAATTAGGCTGATATTTAAAAAGATCACAGTTTAATTTTAATTATTTTATTATCACAGCTCATACATATGTGTCTACTGACATGACTAAAAAAACAATGCTTAGGCTACCAGAAATGAAGTTTTCATTTAAGTATTATTAATTATCACCATTAAGTCCCTGGAAATATTCAGCTGCATTTTACCAAACAGATGTCAAAGTCGATTTAGTTGCCTTTTAGGAACAGATACCTTCATAATAAGTTTCTCAAAAATCAAAGCAAAATGAAAATATTTGCCACCATTTATATATCTGTAAACAGAACCCAGGACTATTAAGACTAATTCTTGCTATAATGACAGAGTTTAAATTATGGATACATTTATCTTTAGAATAAAAAATAATGTGCTTTAAATAATAACATTGAGATAAAAGAATGAGTCATAAATATTTAGAGATTAATGTTTCTATCTAAATTAAAGAATATAAATAATTTCCATGGTAAGATTTTACTACAAGAGACTTAGAAGGCTTAACTAGACATGAAACATACCATCCCACGCCGAGACTGTAGATGTCTGTCCAATGTATACTGCGTCTACATAGAAGGACTGTGATGCTGCCGCTTTCTGGAAACCAATCCTCTGAAGAGAAAAATTTGTCCCAGTGTATTTGGTTTGTATGAGGTCCAGAAGGTCTATGCAAGTATAGGTCCACCTGAAATACGGTTGATTCATTAGGTACATAGGTCAGTTGTAATGTTTAATGTAAACCAATCCACTATAAAAAAACATTAAAATCTCAAGGAGTACAAGTGTTTTTTCCCACAAGAAGACCATTAAGCATACTTCGTTAGCACAGAAAAGCAGCCATAACAAGCAGACAGAAACTAAATTGGTAGTAAAAGATTTAATGTTGCATAGAAATACAGGTTGTCTTTTATTTATAGCCTTAGCAGTGGCCATAGGGACATGAAATATTCTGTCGCAATAGGTAAGGAAACTAAGGAGCATGCACCTCAATGTAGAGCATGTAAATAAAAACAAGACACAAGAATAAAGTAAACTATTTTGGTAAAATATGTCAGGGATAGGACAGTAAATTCAGTTTGGTACTAAGAAACAAAACTGAAACTTGTTACTCCCAAAAGAGTCACTGGAGTTGCACTGTCTACTGTTCCAAGTGACAAGAAAGTGCTATGTGATTTATAATACAATACCTTTTAAATGTGTAATTTAGATGCAAATTTTGCACTAAATATTAACTGCATCGGAATTCCATAAATTATAATTAAGCAATTCAGCTATGAGTTTGCAACAAAGAGATAAATATTGCCATGGAAATAACTAAATACAATTTAACAATAATCTTTACATCAGCTACGACTGTAGTTATTAACTGACTAGTGTGTTTGGGCACCTTTTATTCTAATTTCCTTCATGGTTTATAAAGTCATCATGGGATCCCCCTTAGTGCAACAAAGCTTAGCTTAAACTGATGTGGGAATGGGATAGGCTGGTGATGGGCAGTAAGGAGGGCACGTATCGCATGGTGCACTGGGTGTTATACGCAAGTAATGAATCATGGAACTTTGCATCAGGAACTAGGGATGTGCTGTATGGTGACTAACATAACATAATAAAAAATATTATTATTAAAAAAAGTGCTCTTTAAGAAAATATGAAAAAAGCACTTAGGGTCTCAGTAGAATTCTACTCTGATTACAAAATTCTGAAGTTTAAAAATCTACTACCTAGAAAATTTGATTTACTGAACAGGATCCTTTATCAGACAAAAGGAGACTACAAATGGTATCAAAATACATGGTATCAAAACATATCAAATACATATATTTGATACAATGGTATCAAAAGTTAAGTGAACAGTACATGGCCTTTGTGGCTAGATCATAGTGTTTTCTAAAAGAAATCAGATTTAACTTTTCAGATTTTGAAACTTGATTTACAGTTACAAACATCGCTGCTTTTGGAAGGTTATAGAATGATTCTTGGGAGAAATGGCATGTCTAACACTAACACTAACACCAACACTGTCCTGAAAATAATCTAACGCTAACACATCTATTTGACCTAGATGACCTGACCTAAATAAAAGCAGATCTAGAAACACCCAATAGGAGCAGGAGAGTTTACTTTGCCTTCACTGGCAATAGTTTTAACCAGTGAACCCTATTCCTTTAAAAATAAAGAAATTATTGCTTACAGATCTCACAGCATTTAGGGTAAAGGAAGCCCATCCGTTCTATCAAATTTAGTGCATCTTCAAATTACCTCACAGCAGATACATTACAAGTTAAAAGGAAAGACCTGTTAGCAAATATGGTAAGTGATGGTTTGACCAACATGGAAGAACCGAGATCTGTAAAACATCCCCAAATCCTCTTACAGTGGAGGAGGGAAACGCGTGCAGGTGGTGCTCATCAAAACTCAGATTGTGATTCTATTGTTCAATTCAAGTATGCAGGGAATGGTTATAGCAATATGTACCCCGGGGAATACTTTTTAAAAATAAAAAAAGTGTGTATGTGTGTGAAGGTGTCTTCATTATTACTTTTATTGTATGTGAAATTTTCGTGTGTATTGAATGTGGAAATGCAAAAGTGGATTGACATAAATTTCAGAATATATACCAATTAATAAAAATCAAAACACAATTATGCAGAACTAAATTGTGCTTGAGGGCATGGCAATTATAGTCATTAAACAGCTTTCTCTAGGCTCATTTAGTTTCTCCCCTTATAGTTTCTCCTTGCATTTCTATGTGTCTAACTTTTGGCAAACCAAGTATTAAAAAGTCTCCTTTCTCTCTTAATTTTGGAATATTCATTGAAATATTTTATTTTATCCACTCACACTTAGAAAGCACCTTTTTGGCAGTGATCAAAGTCTAATGACAATATTGTGATAAAGCAGTCTCTTTCTACCTTCCTTCAGTAAGCAGGAACATTATTAGATTTAATAATACATGATTTAAATTATAAAATTTACCATTGTTTTGTCTTTTCAATAGTTATGGGTGATAACACCAGACCAATTTTTATTTTCACAATCTATAGATGTATTTTTGGCACAACTATTTCTGCTAGGATGCTTATGGAGAAGACAGGAAAACTGCAGTCACATCTATGATGCACATGATTTTAAAAAAACTAACAAAAGTGAAAAAAAGACTAACAAAAGTGGGCTTGTTTTACCTTCAGTTTATATATTATAGTATAACTTCAGTTTTGTTTTTTTTTTTAAGATTTTTAAAATTTATTTATGTGACAGACAGCCAGCGAGAGAGGGAACACAGCAGGGGAGTGGGAGAGGAAGAAGCAGGCTCCCAGTGGAGGAGCCCAATGTGGGACTCGATCCCAGAACGCCGGGATCACGCTCTGAGCCGAAGGCAGACGCTTAACGACTGCGCTACCCAGGCGCCCCGACTTCAGTTTTAAATTCATAGCGTAACTTACTTGTTTCCATTAGTAAAGTTATATGTAAATTGTATATCATTGCTTTTCATAACCTTGCTTCTGTCTTGGTATTGGAATTTCAGAGCAATAGAATTTGCCAAGAATCCTTTGTATGCCAAACACAACTACACAGGAAAGTAAAAAAGAAATCAATAATAATATCTTACCTTTAAGTTCTTTTATAGCAATTCAAATTAATTCAACCCAATAAATAAATATTGAGAACTTTCTGTGTAAAATGTTTCAGAACACAGAGAAAGAATAATTAATTTCAGCCAATTAGGTACAGAAAAATTGGGGAAGATTTTCTAGAAGAGGAAGTCTAGTTGAAGTGACCTTACGATAATGATTAATTCTTTAATGTTTTGTTAGATATGGTTTCCTTAAAAACGGAAATAATCCACTCCCTGGATTGGAGTAGACCTGGAGCAATGTAACGTCTAAATGCAGCTCTAACTGAACTCTGTCCGCAGTGAATTTAAAAGCCCATCACCCACAGGCAGAAGATAAACACTCCAGTAGATTAACTGGAATATGAATGGTAGCTGAGCATTTAGATAGAATTGGAGATGAATGTCATTGTAAAATAGTAATTAAACACCAATTTTAATGGTCTACAACATCTTAAGCATACCAAATATACTCAGAACTAGAACTTGAGTTTTAAAAATCTTTTCCAAATAAAATTTTTGCAATGTGAAAACAAAACAAAACAAAGGACTTAGAACTTGAGAACGTGCATCACAATTTGAGAATTTTAAAACAAGAAAAAGGGTAAACAAGACCATGATGGCTAGTCTTAAATACCTATCCTAAAACTACCATCACTGCTCACGCTTTTCCTTCACTTGTCCTTGACTGGATACCCAAGATCACTCTATGATGGCTATCCATTTTTTGTTCTTCTTAATAAATGAAGGAATATTGAAGTGACAGCACATTTGTAATGGTTTTGGTATTCAAATTTACGTGCAAATAATTTTCTCTGAAATTATAAGATAAAGCAGAATACATGTGTATGATACTACATATTTTTCTTAAATTTCTTTTTTTTTTTGAGAACCAAAAGAAGATGAAATCACAAATACCAGAATGTCAACCACGGTACTTGTCCAATGTGACATGATTTCACATGACTAGCAATTTTCCCTGTCTTAAAATTTCATGAAATTTTATTACCAAGGTATTTTACAGATTAAATTAGCATATCATTTTGTTGAGTTTACCTGATTATAAGGAAATAATAAAATGTCTCCATATGGTAGTCTGTTTGGTTTAACATCTGCTGAGTCAAAAAGCACAGCTGGGTTTTTCAGGGAATAACGACCACAGTAAGCATCAGTTTCAGCTGTCTTCTTCCCTCTGTTAATATCTTCCTACAGAAACAATAATATTTCAAATGAAAATATGCTTTATTGTCCTGCTTTTATTCCCCCACATCTCCACCTCATTCAAGTTCCAACTTGGATCCATTGTTTCCCATGCTGCTTTAACTTGAGACATTCTATCTCCTCTTTGAAACTCTGAAGCTCTCATCTTGTATCACTCCTTTGGCTCCAAAATCATATAATCCCTCGTACCTATATCTGACTATTTCCTAAATCTTATCTTTCTCCTTATATCATGAACTCTTAGGGATATTTATTTATTCCTTCCACAAATATTTATTCAGTATTCACTGTGTGCCAGGTTTTTGTTTGTTTATTCATTTGGTTTTTTGTTTAATCTTCCAGTTTCAAGGGAAGCAATTTGCTTTATATAATGCTGTATTACAAACGGTATTCTCTGGGGGGCGCCTGGGTGGCACAGTGGTTAAGCGTCTGCCTTTGGCTCAGGGCGTGATCCCGGCGTTCTGGGATCGAGCCCCACATCGGGCTCCTCTGCTATGAGCCTGCTTCTTCCTCTCCCACTCCCCCTGCTTGTGTTCCCTCTCTCGCTGGCTGTCTCTATCTCTGTCAAATAAATAAATAAAATCTTTAAAAAAACAAAACAAAACAAAACAAAACAAATGGTATTCTCTGAAGCCAATGAGGAAACAGGATATACTCTGCATCCAAGTACAGAAAACAAATGAAAGACCCTATAGATCTTACATTTGTCCATCTCGTCTACTTTCCCTTGATCAAGAAATTTCTTATGTGGTGGAAATGCTGCTTTCACAAATGAATCACATGATGATGTAGGGAGTGCTAAAACAGACCTTATCGGTAAATGTATAGCAAAATTATGTTTGCAATTTTGACAATAGGAATTAGTGCCAGTACAAAGAAAATCACAAAATTACAAGCATTTATATGAATTCTTATTAGGTCAGTTTCACAGTTCATTTAACATTCCATACCAGGCTAAAATCAGTCTCATAATCTCTAAAGTATTTCACGACAAATCCTTCTTCAAAATTTGCAATTTGTGGTGGACACTTGGCGGTAACCATTTCTTCCACGGCTGCCTGAAACTGAATTAACAATATGAGCTTCAGTAACTTCTTTTTCATGAAGAGTTAGAACATTCACAATTCTACCACTAATTTCGTTCATTAGTTATAATAGAACATTTGCATAACATAATTCCTATACTTTAGCCATCATTATGATATCACTTCCTAAATATTTTTAAATTCATTTGTAATAATTTTAGTGTCCAATGACTCTGTCAAGAGTTTTATTTTAGAATGACAATAGTTACATCCAATTGGGCAATATCAGCTTACATAGTTGTTATAAGGTAGACATATTTGTTTAGCAGTTTTTTTAAAGGAGGCAATGAGGCGAACCTAAATGAATTAGCACCCAATTAAACAGGTTCCAAATGAATAGTTTTCTCAATCAACTGAAAATTAACTGGAAAAAACTATACACTCTAATGCATTCTATTTTTCAAGAGAAGAAATTCAGATACTATGAGACTGTATTTATGCTTATTTAAAAAATAATCAATCATTTTGGATTATTCAGGAATTGGTACACACTCACAAGTTCTCCTGTAATTTCCACATCTGCTTCTCTGGCAAAGCACGATATAATGTTTAGAATTAAGGAGATAATATAAAATCTTTAATCATCAAACAAATATTAACTTAAACTCATTGTGCAGGTAGTTGTCTAAATTCAGTAACTCCCAAGCAAACATTCTTTCTACAGGAACAGTTGCCCCCTACGAAGACAGACTGGATCCTGTTGACATAGTTCTAAGAACTCCCTTCCAAACCTTCTGTCTCTGTGATGTTTCCTCCCGTCTCTGCTCTCTATGGGTTGGCTCCAACCCACCATGCCAAGTAAAAGAGCATATTACCACTCCTTAAAGTGTGGGAATTTCTTTTAATAGGTGATGTTTAAATAGCTTTTTCCTTAAGAAATTGTTAACAGAGAACATACTTCAGCTTCTGATGACCATGGGGTCAGAGGCTTAGAAGTGATCCCATCCCAGTTCAGTGTGAATGTGTCCAAACTGGGTTTTCCTCTGATTTGTTCTATAATAGTCAGTGTGACATTGTCCCCTTCAAATACTTCATAACCAAGCAGATCAAAGTCTCCTGCAATGAAGTACCAAACAGAATTTGAAGATGTTAATTAATAAAATACCAACATATCCATAATAGACATTTAAAGTAAACAAAATTAGTTTTATTTAGTTGTATTATCACCAAAAAAAAAAAAAAAAAAAAAAAAAAGGATGAATGGAGAAGTTGTGGATCCTCAAGTTTGAGCAGATTTAACTGTAGCAGAAATAGCAAAACAGCAAATAAAGTGCTATTCATTTAAGGTTCAGTTTTCATGGCTTAAAAGAAAGGATTATGAGATAAACAGAAGGGGGTATTGGGACCATGTGGTAAAGATCAATGGGCCAGCAGCGGGATATTCCAAAAATTCTCTTAGTTTTGTCCTGGTACCATTATTGTAGTATAAAGGGCTAGGCTGGGATATTGCTATTTTCTTTAAACATGAATACAGCACAAAGCTGAATTCCAGGAGATAGCCCCAGGCCTATGAGGCCTGTTTATACAATCTCACTTTGAAAGAAACAAGGGCTTGTCCTCAGATGTATCTCTGCTTTGGGAAGATGCTTTGCCAGTGGAATCCCACTGACCTTCTCTGTTGAATAATGTCCTAGAATTTGCCCCATTATGATTTTAGTACCATTTATTTCTTAAGGTCGCTGCAGAAGACTTAAGATTTCTCTCTAAACTATCAGTATGTTTCTGGGAGAACAAGGATAATCATCTCTTCATTTATGCAGCATTTCGACAATCTAACCTTTGGGAAATTTTTAGAATTTCAATTCATGTTAAATAAAATTCTTTGCCCTCCATTCAATAACCAAATTAACAATTGTACAAAATGAGATATAAACAATGAGGTAACATTTTAGTTATATGAATCGGAAAATAATGATGGCCCAAAGAAAAGTAAAAAAAAATAGATATTCAGAGACCTATTTTTGAGCTAGACAGCCCAAATACTAATCTTGGTTGCTAAACTTGGCTTTAAAACTTGAAAATGCAAAACATTAACAGGAAGTTAACAGCTATTACTTGAAAAGGAGAGAGGTCAAAAAATTTTGGAAAATGTTGTATTAAACACAGGTGAAATGTTTTCTTTCAGTTTTTGTTTTTGTATGTTTGTTTTCTCACTGTAGGAATCCTCAGGGATTTTAATATTAAGGAGCTCTGTCAGTCTTCAAGAAGAAGCTGACGTACGCAGTTTCCCATATGGATGTGACCACAGAATCCTTTCATCAGGCAAGATCTGGCCAGACTAGTGTCTCCTGAGAAATACTAACTACTTAACTTTATTTCCAGAATTCACATGTTCACTGATTTTTGCTAAATTAAAGCAGGCTCCAGATAGCGCATCTGGAGTATACACAGTGTATTTCCCACACACTGGAGTTGTACAGTACTTAAAATACAACTAAAGTGAATTACGATAGAAAAAATTAACCATTTGATTTTTATTTCTCCTAAAATTAGTCGAGGCTATGTATCCACTTCTTTTCCTCTGTCATTTTATGGAGTTTTTATCTTTTTCAGTGGAGTTGTACAAGATACAAATTTGTTTCTTAGAAAAAACCTAACAGAAGTACAAAATGATACATATGCTTACCTCGAGTTGATATGAAAGTTACCACGTAAACATAGCTTTGGGGGTTTTGTGTTCTTATTACTTGAACTGTATCCGGTTTTATAGACCAGAGGTCATTTAAAGCTGATTGCAATATGAAGTCAGAAGCATCGCCAGGTAGCAAGACTTTTGGATTAAAAAAAAAAGTCAAATGATTAGAGGTTTTAATTAAAAAAAAAAATAGTCAAAATCTTTTTGCACTACCATAGCCAGCACTGATGTTTTATATTTGAATTTTTTAAGGTGCCCATAGTCTGTATCATATGTTATCACTTAGTGAAACTGTTTTGAAACTAATTCGAGTTCAGTAATTATGACTACTTAATTGGATTGTGATTTCTTGAAGAGCAGGATCATATTTTATTTTTTTTTATTCCCATAGTTAATAAGTACTGTGTTCGGAAAACAGTAAGCATCTATCAATATTTACTTATTGAAACTATTAATGGAAATAGCAAAAATTATATTTTCAGGTTTATTATAAAATATTGAGATGTAATGTCTTTGTTAAGAGATAAATTAGTGTCTCATAGCTTTATCACTTAATTTGAGAAATTGGAAGAAATATTTACTTCTCTGTAATGGTGAATTTAATTCTTATTATCTTAACTTACACCTGTGAGTCACAGATATATAAATTCCTTATATGCACTTAGATATACATTTATCATGAGCCTTACGAAAGATAATGATATCATATATCAGGAAGTTGTTTTTACTGATGCCATTTTTTATCCCAGTCTTTTTCTTCACAATATATTTTTAGCTTCTTTGTCTAGTATACTATTAAAATGGTATTTTCCAGACAGTAGAATTTGACTAGAGCAAATTTTTATACTTTCATTTATAGATGAAGGGAAATAAAATCTCCTTTGTTATTTACAACTTACCAGTTTTCTCCATGTTATAGATTAATCTATATTGGTAGCGTGAACATGAATTAGCTTCCACACAGGGGCTGGTTACCGTGATCTTCTGAACTTCATTAGTTGCACTAGATGTTTCCCAATTTTCCAATGTTATAACCTATTTCCCAATTTAAAAAACATATCTTTACTGTATAGAAAAACACATTTTAAATGCATGACAGTCAACTACTCAATGCCTTCTGATTGCTCTATTTTACCGTAAATGATAAAATATTTCAAAGTTTCACTCGTATCAAATAACAGCCTCTTGAGTTTTAATACAGATACTCTAAGTCACAAAGTCAATCATCTTCCACGACTGCCTTGCCCCCAAACAGTATCTTCCTGAGTAAAAGTAATAACCAAATAGAGCTCCTATCTTTGAACATTTACTTTCTACGAGGCAGATCTATAATCACGGCAAACCTGGACTTCCTGGACAATTGTCGACTGGGACCTGATAACTTGTTCTTCATTCACTGCATCTTCTGTCTGCTGCTCTGTATAGACATTTCTATACTGGTACAGGCCAACATCAACGAAGGCACTCAGTCTATACTCCTGCAGCAAGATTTCAATGTAATATCTGGAAAATAGGAAATTTTTTCCAGTGAATAAAATTATAACACTATATAAAAAAAACCTGCCTATTAAATGATTTATATTGTAGTAGCCCTGATTTTATTTCGTTTATTTTTTTTTAGTATCCCTGATTTTAAATATTAAAGTTTCATAGTGGTTTGTTAAAATGAAAGGAATTATGTAGGATACCTACACAAGAGATATGGAGTTGTCCCCATTCATGACTAATTCATTCAGTTTTGTCAGTAAATATTTATTGAAACAGCTACTACCCCTTATCCTCAAGGAGCTTAAAACAAAATTACATTTACATTATAATGCAAACTCCCTGGCATAAAACACAGAGGGCGTGTGGAGTTTAAATACTTTAATATGTACAAGAAAATGACAGGCAGACTTAGACGTATCACGTACTTTGTTTCGGAGTGGTTAAATGTCTCAGCGATGGAAGTTTCTCTCTAGTTCCTTAAATAATGGCTCCACTTTTAACTTGGGAAATAAAACATGGCTTCAGGAAACTGTTACTGATCAGATTGATTAGGGCCCCCCAACAAGCTGGATCATCCAACCGCCTATCCAGGAGAAGGCATTCACTGACCAGCTGTTACAGGTGATGAAAAGCTCTTGGTTACCTACCCAAATCTCTATCAATGTCACCACTGCCCCCATCTTTGGAGAGGCCAGCTGGGAGTTCCTCTAAATTGCCTCACATCATTCAACAGATACCCTCTTGGATGTGAAGATTAAGTATTCACAATTCATGAAAGCTTCCGAATGAGCGACATGTATCACCCCTCATCTTTCTAGGAAGATGGGTCATCCCCCTCGTAGAACTGATATTGGAGGATTACATCAGGCTCTTGGCTGCCCGGAGAACCTGTTTGCCAGCTCTGCCAAATCAATGTAGGCAACACTAAGAAGCAGACCTCAAAGAACCATTAAATTCTGTATCCTTATTAGCAGCTTAAAAACATTCACTAGGTAATTTCTATGTATGAGACACTGAGCACTTTGCAGACATTATTGTTTTTAATCTTCACAAAATATATATTATTGTTCTCTTTGCTCATATGAATAGCAGACACTAAGAGAGTTTTAAAGATTGAAAGGTTTTTTAAAAATTAGTAACTGGGGTATGATTCAAAGTAGAACAGGGTAACCAAAAAGATAAGCATTTAGAGATGGGGTTATATTATCTGAGTAGGATGAATTTGGCAAATGAGCTACCTTTGGAAAGGTCCCAGGGACACTGTGCAATAAGCCAGCTAGAGTGGCCTCAATTTCAGAATCCACAGCCATCATTATAAGTGTCAGTGTATAAATTCCAAGCTACCTTGCAGGACGACGGATATCAGATAGCAGATGTGTTACTAGTCACTTTCATGTAAGCTCTGTGCTCCTGCCAAGCAGATAAACTAAACGCATTTTCCAAGGCCAAGGCAAAGCCTGAAGGTGTATTAACACTTAATAGCAGTAGGGATTAATTAGGTACTCCGCTTACCCTGAGTCGACCCAGTGATCGTGAAAAAAGCAAATGTTTAAGTATATAAAGAAGTGATAAGAGGAGGAAGAGGAGAAAGAGAATGGGATGCTTTCTCCATGTCATTAGTACTAAGACTTCAGTGAGAAAACTGAGTATGAGTGCCCTCAGGGACCTTTGATCCCAACCCTCTCTGTCTAGCTCCATCAGATCTTCATGGTGCTGTCTGTGGGCATAATCTCAATGTCTGGAAGGGTGGCATGGTAAAATGAAAAAACAAAACAAAACAAAAAGCAATGTACCACCTAGAAGTGAAGTCTATTTCTTCACCCCTTGAATCCAGATTTGGCCATCTGCTTTGGCCAAAATGATATTAGCAAAGTGACACAAGCAGAGTCTTTAAAAGTCTACGTGCAATTAACAATTGCTCTCTTTACTGCTGGAAACCCATTCACCAATGTAACAAACCTGGCCTAGCCCTCTGGGATGTGAGACCATGTGGAGTCAGACATGCCAAATATCTAAGTTCCAACCATGCAAACTGAGGTTTCCCAACACATGAGTGAGGCCATCCTGGGCCATCAATCACCAGCTGAAGGAGCCGAGCCAATCACAAAAATGGGTTGCTTTAAGTTACTAAATTTGGGGGAGTAGTTTCTTATGCAGCAAAACCTAACAGATACAAATTATATATGGGAGATGATCTCACTGAATCTACTGACCTCCGTGACACTTAGCTACTTTGAATATACCATGTCTTTGACCTCCCTGCTTTCTAGGAACCCTGAATGGCTTTCTGAATGCGATTATCTGCTCTTTGAATGATACTCCCATTTTCTCCCTGGAATTGACCTTTCAGCACAAAGTGTTGTATTCCTTAAGGGCAGGGAGTATATTTTAATTTTTTTTTGTATTAAATTTCCTGGCTCAGGGTCTAAAATAAATCAATGAATGTTAAATATATATTAGCTGTGGTACCAACACATGTGGTTTTGTGGTCTTTCTCTAGAAATATTCAAGAGCTCAGGTCTTGAGCAGGGAAATTAGATGGCTGGATTGACGGAAAGGTCCTAGTAAGAAACTAAGAACAGGATTAAGTAAACTTCACAAAATTATAATTTCTGCAACAGGGAAAATTTAGATATCAAATTTCCCAGGTTGGCTGAATGCCAGTATTCTTGAAACTATAGAAACCATATTTAACAAAATTATGAAGAATGACAAATTATAAATTAAGCCAATAAATTAACATCACTTCCAGCAATAAAACAAATTGAAAATATTTTTAGGTATAAACTTATAGTTTTTAAATACCACACAACAATTTAATGAAAAATAAAAAAACCTTACTCTTTTCCTTTCTGAAGATGAATCTCATCTGATCTTTGTGTTGGACTGGAAAAGTAATCATTGGCATTGGAAGAATGATATGCAATCCTCACCTTACCCCCAAAAAGAAAGACAAAGGAGAGAGAGAGAGAGACAGAGGGAGAACTTATTAATAGATCTTTTCAGCCTTTAATTTTCATTTATTATTTGTCAATTCTAGAAATTTTATAAATAGAAAAATATGAAACTACCGTATTTTTCTTCTAAGATCTATCATCCATGGTGAAATGAAGTTTTTAAAAATTATCAAATTTTCCACTTCATACCTTCCAGCCTTAACTAACATCAGCACCACTATACCATGAATACATATAGACTGTAGCTTTTCCACAGTTAGAAATGCAATGGAAAATAGATACGTACCAGGAGGAAGGTTGTTATTATTAAATAAAATACCCTTTTGCTCTGTGGAGAGGTTTTAGGGATTTAATCCAAATGAGATCACTAAAAGTAGGTCTGAAAGATGCTACAGATCACGAAATGGGTCTGAATGCTAGCATGAGAAGACCTTGGGCTTCCCATCAGGAATGACTATACCATCCTTGGAGGAAACACGCTGAAAAGCTACAGTAAAGTTAGAATTCATATATTACAGCAGGAACTTAAACTTGTTCCTCTCGTTTGGGAGGTAATCTTGCCATATACGTGGAGTCATAAAATGTTCTTTTGAATTAATTTATTAATTTCACATTTGCAAAACTCTCCTAAAGAAATAATTAAAATGCAGAATAATTTAATGAACACAAATATTCAACAGAGTATTATTTGTGGTCATAAAAAGTCAGAAGTAAGCCAAAAACTTATCTGTATGCACAAAGTTATCCAGGTTTAGTAAACCTAGACAATAAAACACTATTTAGTCATCAAAACTGTGTTGTGAAAATTATTTAATAAATATTTAATGTAGAAATACTAATATGTGACCAAAATGACTATGAAATTGGACACAAAATCTGATTTATATAAAAAACAAAACAGACACAAAAAGAAGTGATAGACTTCAATCTCATAACCACATAATAGTGAAATACCTCTAGTAGGAGAGTGAACTATTTTTACTCTTTCCCAAATTTCCTATGGATGGTTAAAATTCTTCCATAATTAAAATAATCTTTAAAGGAAACATGTTTTTCCTTCCTAGAGAAAATTTAGATACAGGAAAACATTTTTTTTTTAGGTGATGGGTTTTCTATGGTGACTTTATAGGTCACATTACACATGTTAAAATAGCCAAAAACCCAACCGTGTGAAAATACATCTCATAAATGAGATACATAAAAAGCTTGTCATATGGCTTTTATAATATTAAATAATATTCCGTAGCTTCCCTACCTTATCTTTTGGATGTCCAGTCTGACTGAAATACAGAGCATAACGGTCATCGCCTTTGATGTAGAATCTGTAGACGTCAGAGTCTGGAGCCACCAGAAACCCACTGAAGCGCACAACAAACGTGTCTTGCTCCATGGGCCAAATATAGGAAGTCGAATCGACCCAACTGGCCCCCAGGTACCCTGGTGTTTTTTCATTGTATTCAAGTATCTCTTCAAGATGCACCGGCCGACTATTATTCCATACCTCAAGCTTTAGGCCTCTCCCGCCTGAATACGACAAAATAAAAGAATGCTCTCATCAGAATGTTGATGTGATGTCTCAATGGCCCTGTACTCGGGTGGTGGTTTTAGATATTCTATTGCTATTCACGTGTTTAAAGAGCATGCTTGCAAACAAAACAATTACACATACCCATACATGTACCTGTACCCATAGGATAGAGCTATTAAGAGAGACTACAATTTATTTATTATTATTTCACATATTTGCACCTCAGTTTCTACATATGTAAAATGGCAGTAATATTACTACTTGCATGGTTGCTATGGGGATTAGATATTACTGTTTTACTTAAGATAATAATATGATAACTATTACCTGTGGTATGACTGATGTTGCTTTACACAGTTAAATCTCAAAAATCTATGATTCAGACCATTTAATTTCAAAATCTTTGCCTGATTACTCTCTCAAACAAAAGTTACTCAGTTAATGGTTTGCAACTAATCAAAGAATGGATTGTGTTGGCTTTAAGATTTTTGTCAGCATGTGTTCTTTCTCTTCTTTTTAACGTTACTTCTGTTCTATGGTTTCCTCTCCTTCTTGGACAGAGAGAAAATTCTCATTAAAGTGAACTTACACTTGCCAATGTAAACTCTGATTAAGGTTTTTCATAATCATAAGGGAGCCATCTCACTTTTTTTTTTCTTCCCTAAACTACACCAATCAGACTCAGGTCTTCTTCCAACAGCCTTAAGCTGGTCTGGAGTGGCTAGATTTAGCAAATGATGGCTCGTCCTCTTCAGCTGAGTTTCTTTGGAGAAAAGCTTGGACACCTCGAACTTTGGCAGCAGTAGTGTTCTCTGATACATACAACTTTATTAAAGTTACCAATTGTGATTATCAAAGTATTCTCTTAAAACAGGGCATTTTTTTCTCCTAATGTCATTCCAAACAAGAAAATTTAAGAGGTTGATAAACAAAATTTACTTGGCTTCAAATGCCAACCAGTGATACAATCATAAGCCAATTCCAATGTGTGCACAAGATATGAGATACACACCCTCAAACCCATGCACAGCCTCTCAGTGAGTGTTATCACTGCAGATGTCAAGCGCTTACCGTGGGCCATGGGCCAAAGTCTGGAAAGAATTTTGAGTTCCATTTCTCTTATCCCCTGTTATCACTCTTAAAACATTCTAGACAAGGAGGGATTTAACCTTTGCCATTTATTTTTTAACCACAAAAAGGCATTTATAAAATGTCCATGGGGCCTGCACCAACATTCAGTAATCTCATTTAATCTGAAATAAAGTCCCCATCCAACTCATTCAATAGAGATGTGCCGTTTTCAGTAGGGTGTTTCAGGAATTCAGGCTGAGTTTATCTCCATGGTGCGGCTTTGAGGCAGCTATTTTAATACAGATAGTCCCTGATCCAGAAAGTGTAAAGAGAAAAACTAGGAAGAAATGTATTATAATTCTCACTACAAATGCTAAAAAGTTCAAATATTTTTTGTTACTAATTGTTATGGGCTGAATGTTTGTATCCCCTCCAAAATTCAGATGTGGAAACTTAATGCCCAATGTGATGGTATTAGCAGGTGGGGCCCTTGGGAGGTGTTTGGGTCATGAGAGCGGAGCCCTCATGAATGAGGGCTTATAAAAGAGGCCCCACAGAGCTCTCTAGCCCCCAAAAGGTGCCGATCTATGAGAAAGCAGGTCCTCACCAAACACCCAATATGCTGGTATCATGACCTGGGAATTCCCAGGCTCCAGAACTGTGAGATATATGTGTTTGTTGTTTATAAGCCACTCAGTCTGTGGTGTTCTGTTTCAACAGCCCGAATGGACTAAAGGACTAATGGTATCTATCTGTCTTCTTATGTAAATGCAGAAATGGCCATTCTCTCTTCTGGTTACTTACCTGGATAGACAGTTCTGAGAACTTCAGGCTTAGGGGGTGTCTTGCAGCATATGCTATTTTCTGTGACATTCAAAATATCACAGGCTTGACCTAGAGAGAAGCAAGGTGCAGAGCTATTACAACAGAGCTCCAGAAGGCAAATCGCAATCCACTTATCTGGAAGTACTTTCTGATGAAGACCAAGTTGCACAAGCAAGAAGCAAAGCCAGGGCTTCTTCATATCCTTTATATGTGCTCCGTTAAAGCTTATCACTCATTAATTGCCATACTTTTACACGGCAACGTCTTCCTGGCAAAACATCACAAGTCTGAGTTAGGCAATTTTGTGATTTCTGAGAAACAAAATAAAAAACTTGATAAAACTATGTCATTGTTAAAGATTTCACTTCTAAGTCCAGAGGGAAGCCTTATATTTTGTTCCCTACAGAAAAGTTGCTGAATAAATCCATGATGTCCAAAATTCGATCAAGGTAGGGAAGGTCATTTTGACCGAGTGGGAAGATCCTCACTATTATATTCATCTTCCATCTCCCTTTTGAGCTGCACGGCTCCTTACCTTGAACAGACCTAGACTAGATACATAAAAATAAGCCTTATGCACATTTGTAAAAATATAACACATCAATTAATGCTCTTTCCAAGGCCAATATCCTCGGTGATTCCTGATGATGTCCAGATAAGTCACAATAAATGAAAAGGGAATGACAGGAATACCCCCAAATACTTAAAATTTTCCCATAACTAACCAACCCATTGAGAATTAACAACAGTTCAAACATTTAAAAGTTTGTTAAATAAAGGATATGTGTGTCTCAAAGTGTGGTGAGGATTTTGTGGAAGGCAGCCACACCGACACCATACAAATGCCCTTTGGTGATGACCTCGGAGCCCAAGTCGTAGTCATGTAAGGCTCTCACTGGAAGAGCCCGCACTGGAAGGTCCCAGTGGGAAAAGTATCATGCCTCAGCACCAAATGCCCATGTGAAAATACTCAGCTTTAAATTTAATACATTAATTGAAAAAAGACTATTATTCTTCTTACAAATTACTAAATAAAAGCCAGGATTTGTTCTTCTAACGTAATATATTAAAAGTCATAAAAAATACCTCCAACGAGAACTCTGACAGGGAAATCTGTCTGATCAAAGAACCGTCCACTTATCATTAGCATGGTGCCACCTTGAATGCTTCCTCGTGAAGGGGAAATCATAGTGACCTCTGGAGAGAGGGAGGAGAAGCACATTAAATAAAATGTCACGAATATTACATATCAACCCAAATGCTAGATTTTTATCAATTTCCAAGTTACCTAGCCTTAACACATAGCACATCATAGGTAGTGGGTGGACTGAATGAATGAACGGGGTGTTTCAATTTTGTCTCTGATACAATCCTGCAAAGAGGACAATTAGCATGGCTTTCACAGAGCCCTACATCTCATGGGGACCAGGTTTTAGTGATGACTGGTATTAAGAGGCTGGTAATGGAGGATGCAGGAATTAAGGAAAATCTGGGAAGAGTATAAATGTTTGATTCCAAAAGAAAACACAGGAAGGCAGGAGAAGAGTCTCTTCTCCCGTATGCTCTTAAAGAATAAATCTTTCTTCTATTTCTGGGCCATCTTATACTTTTCTCATTTAGTAATACATTAACTATGATTGGAAGTCTTCTGGTTTCATATATAAAAGTTTTAGGTATATTAGTAAAATAGCCCAGTGCATGATGTATTGTAGATTCTTATTAAAATGTATTCTTATTAGTTCTACCTATCAAAGTTCCATGTATTTTTACATATGAGTTGCACATTAAATAGAACAAGCCATGATATATCATATTTGATTGATTCCAAGACACTTTTTTTCACATTTGAACATCTTTGAAATCTGAATGTGCACTCTATCACTCCTGACCGAGAATGAAGCATAATTTTTCCAGAAGGATTTGTGTTTGCTTCCAGCATTCTCCTAGGAGTCTCCCAACCTTAGATCTCTATAAGTTAAAATAAATAATAATCTGCCTGGGTGTTCTTTTGGACCACACTGAGACCATAAATCTGAGAGAGTACTGGCTTGTAGTTTAAATTGACAGTGGAGATTTTTTTTTTCCTCCCTCGACCAACAGCCCAAGTGGAGACATGCAAGTTTCTCTTCTGTCTCTTTTAGAGTAATGAGCTGGTTTCTCAATCAACCTTATATTAAAAAGATAGTTTTCTAGGTCCTAGCTTAATGTTAGAGCTTCCTACTAGACTCCCCATCCTTGGTGTTTTTCCTTTTCAGCAGTACCTAAAATAATATAGGATGCCTTAAGTCCTTATTGTCGTTGCTTTGATGAAATGAAGTACACACATCTGTCTCTCTCATTCTTTCTCTCTCTCTGTCATACACACGTACACACACACACACAGTGAGAGGGCTCACATACCTGCATATGTTTGAAACATTGAAATTTTATTTAGAGAAGAAACAAAATATGCCATTTTTTGTGGGAAACTCCTGTGTTAAAAAAAAAAAGTAAAAATCCTTACTTTAAATATGAACTTTATTTTGGGAAAATGTTATTATTTTAGTGATATAAATCATGTCATAATTTGCAAAGGAGCGGGACAGAAAGTTTGGAGAAGGTAAAAATGTTCTACATCTTGATACAGTGACTGGTTACATAAATATAAAAGTATACAAATACTCAAATATTCATTGGTCAGAACTTACTGAACTGCACACTTAAATCATATACATTTTATTATTATTATATGCAAATAATACCTCAATATAGAATTCATATTAACAGAAAAAACAGGGTCACCTTTCATGAAGGCTTTCGTGTTAACCACCCCCCACTCTCCTCTCTTATAACCCATTGAGCATCAGAATAACTAACATTACTGAACACTTATCAGATATCATGCTAAAGTTTTTAAGCTTTTAACCTAAGAGTTTTTTAAGCTTTTAATTTATTATGCCATTTTATCCTAACATCAACCCCATGAGGCAGGTACAACTCAGAATATCTATTTATCTTACTCAAGATCACAAAGTGGGAGGAACAGAATTCGAAGCCAGGCAATTTGAGTGCTGAGCCCTGGCTTCTCACCTCTGTCCTACACAGTTTTCTCCTGCCACTAATCTGCGTGAGAGTACAATGAATGAAAGCAGGTTAACAATAATCCACCACACTTAAATCACTAAGGGTGATTTATAAACATAGAACCTACTCGTATTTTTTGATGGATACAGACTTGCCATTCCATAGTCTAGAGAGCAAGGAAGAGAGGAATCTGATCCTAGAAATTAAATACTGTTTCCTTAATTACCTCAATGAAATTCGTAATAGAGAAGTTAAGAAATTCAAATGTTAAGACTCAAAACCCATTCATTATGTTTATAACACACTGAACTAGAATCTAAAAGGATAATGCAAATCTTGTGGTTGAGACCAACCGTAAACTCCTATTAAATCTAACCCAACCATTATAATGTGCATTTGTAAGACTCAAGAGTCTCTGGAAATTCTGTATGTTAAATTGGTTACTTAAGAAGTTCATACTGGATTTATATTTGTACGTTATGAGCCTTTCAGTTGATTGCTCAAAGATCTGAAATGATGCCAGCTCCAACAATATTGTCTGTGGTCAGATTCTGCATCTGAAAAATTAACCCTGCTTCTTAAGTTGGTGGGAAAATTGCCTCCTGAAATAAAATTTGAATGCAATTTATTTGGTATGACACTGAGGTGATTTTCACTAATTCATTGATAATGACTAGGCATTTCTCAATTAAGTCAGCCTCATCTGAACCTTATCAGTTTGGAACAGCTGTTGTTTGAACTTGGGATAATAGAGAAGGTTAGCTATTAAAAGAAATACAGAATGGGAGCCACAGTGGTATTTAATTGGTTCATTTGATATTCAGGAATGCTCCTGAAGTTTGTAAAATATGGATTTTTTAATTTATAAAATGATTTAACATTTTTTAAATGCCATGTAATCATGAAACTAGGCTTTTAAGTAGTAAATGCCACATTTTTAACAGTTATCTTAAATTCTTAAAACTGTTTTATATAGAAACACAGTTTCCTCAATTCTGAAACATTAATACAAAAGAACAGCCACTGGCTTTAGAAAAAGAATTATAAGTTAAGATCACAAAATCAACTATTTTAAGATGTATTTTTGCTTATATTATGTGCAGATTTTCTGGCTTTTTAAAATGGAAAGTTTCAGGGCATGTTAATGCAACACATTGATTTAAATATCCTGATCAATCACACTCAAGCTTGATCACTCAAACCTTTTTTTGGATAATTATTTCTTTGAGAAATACATGATGGATTTGGTAATTAATACCTTTCATACAGACTCAGAACTAAGAATTCATCTTTTTCACCTGAAGAAGAATGACAATGAGAACATTAAAAAAAAAAAGCATATATAGTTCAGGAAATCATTTAAAACTCAATAATTATTACTTCTAACATGATTTTCTAATATTTCCAATAAAATCCAATTGCCCCAATCGTATCAAGTTATATGTATGTAGGTCATGTCCTTGCAGAAAATAACTGGTAAATCATCAGACTCTAAGTCATTTGCCCCATGTAAATCACAAAGGTGAATCTTAGTACCATTTACATACCATCCACTATGGTTTGCCCTTGAATTATAATATTCTTCCTGGTTTTGGTCCAGTCTATATTGGACTATTAAAAAGTATGCAACCTAGTCATCATCTTGTTATAAACCTATTGCCTCTAGGTGTCTGGAACCAGAAGATCTTTAAATACAATGATACTGGATTTGGACTCACCACCTCAATTGCAGCTGCATGCATGCAGGGACCAAATATCATCTTTCTCTTGCAGTCTATGAGCACTAGCCAGAAAAAACATCTACCATGATTGTAATATTGCCATTCTTCTCAATCTTTTTAGTCTTTTTCAATCTTTTCTAATCATTCATCTCTCTTCAGAAACAAAAAAATCAACAGACATATCCTATTATTGATCTACTACAGCTTTATTAGTATTGGATGGTGAAATATTGTGATTTATTTAGATTTCCATTAACCAGTTCATTTTCTCATTGGGAGACACTATGACATTTTGGGCAGAATAATTCATTTAGGTTTGGAGCATCTCGGGCCATCCCACAAAAGGCCATTAGCATGCCCTAGATACTGTGACGGCCAACATGCCCCCCACACGTTTGCAAATGCACAGAGAAGTGGGGTAATCCTGCCATGGTTAAAGAGTCCTGTGTCAGGATGTTAAGTAGTGAGGAGATGTGGTTCTGTGGCTGAACCCCTCCACCACTCTTGGCAGAGCACTGGAATGATATGCTCAGGGTCTGGAGCTGGGCCGTGTGTTCACACACCAGCACTGCTTCCAACTAGCTGAATACCCATGGGCAAATTATTCAACTTTCCTGAGTCTCATTTCTCCCAGGGTGCAACACAGGGGGGATGATAACACTCAATTTTATAGGTTCTTTGGGAGTCTTCAAACAGACAATATATGTAACGTGCTCAGCACCATGCTTGCCACTAAATGTTCTTTATTATGATTGTCTATGATAGAAGGTTTGCAACATGTGTTAAGATTTGCATATTCTGATATTTCTATAAACATATGGTAATCTTTCTTAGTGAAATTAGGATGTAGGCTATCTGCAACTAATTTCTAGCTTAATTAAAAATGGTGAATTAAATTTATGAACATATGGTGCTAAGATGGACAACTGTGAGCTGTAAATACTATCTTTCATCACTCCATATGTCTTGATACTTTAAATGAACACCTTTATCAGGTAATACTAACCATGGGATTTTATTTATTCTTATATTAGCTCAAATCAAAACTGAACTATTTAGTTATCAAAAGAATTACAATTAAGTCAGAGAGCTGTAAGACATAAAAGAACCCCTTCAATATCATAATCAAAGATTTATTTGCTGTTTTAGGTAACGCTACATTTCCCAACAGTTGAAATGCTGTGTCTGAGGCACAATATAGAGAAAGGGAGTGATAGACCTCTTAAATGTTAATTTGGAGGAAGAAAGTGATTAGATTTTAATCTCTGGACCTATAGCACAAAGTAAATATATACTTTTATTTTATTTACCCAGTTGAATCAATTATGAAAATTATTATTTACAAAATGACCTACCTTCCATAATCACTATCCAAGATGAAGCTGACATTGTGATGACCTGGAATTAATTAAAATACGCAATTCATTAAATTCCCAATCACAGGAGAACAAGAACTATATATTATAAAGTTGATTTAAAAGCAAAGCAAAGCAATTTAAAATTAAATCTGTAATTATACAACCATTTATTAATCCTCAAAGGCATGACAATGAACTATTTGAAAGAAGCATCTAGTATTTTAAAATACCTGTACTAAGATGTCTCAAGATTATAACTAGAAAAAACTTGACAAAATAATGAATGAAGAACGATAAAAACACTATATATCTAACCATCTGCCCTCAAATCTCTTTCATTCATTCAACAGCTACTTCATTACCTAGCTACTGCTGGGGGTTGGGCGATGTAGGGTGAGGACTTCTTCTCCTATCTGAGCATATGGCGCAGGGGGGATACAGTCAGCCAAGAGCAGTGACACAGAACTAAAAACTGTAATTAAGCTATCAAAGAAAAGGAGAGTGAACTTTGAGAGCGGAAGGCAGGGCATCAGGGAAGGCTTTTTTGACAACACGACATTTTATCTGAAATTCTCAGGATGGGAGGCTTGCAAACTTTCTGAGACAGAATGAAGTGTAGCCCATTCTAGAACTAAAAGATTATGATGGATGCTAGCTGAAGCTATTGCAATAATCCTTTCACAACATATGTAAATCAAGCCATTGCGTTATATGCCTTAAGCTCATACAGTGATGTATGTCAATATAAAACTGGAAAAAAAGAACTGTAAGATTTATGTGCCTGGAGTGCATAGAGCAAGGGGGAAGAAAACGACATAAAAATAAGGCTACAGGGAAAACAGCTAAATTAGTAATGGAATTTTCTGGATGAGAGAAGAAAGGAAAGAAAGAAAGAAAGAAAGAAAGAAAGAAAGAAAGAAAGAAAGAAAGAAAGAAAGAAAGAAAGAAGTTTGAAGAAGCTTACCTTAAATGTACACCTTAGGAAAAGGATAAGTCATACATGCTTACGTGAAACTGAAAAGAAGCCAAGGTGAAGAGGAAATGTTAATTTTAAAGAAAGGGATGAAGGTGCCGGGGAGGTCTAAGAGAATGCAAAACAAGGAAACAGAGTCAGGCATTTCTGAGAACTATGAAGAACGGTGATCAGCACTTACCAATGTAAGTTCCGGTCGTTTTACAAATCATAGAACCCATGTCTCCGTTTGGATGGTCTAATTTTAGACCGTACCTAATAAAATACATATGTTAATTTCAAAGTTTCTATTGACACTAAAGTTTTAAAATACTATGCTTCCCTTAAGTATCTGTATAATAAAGATGCATTTATTGTCAAATAAATAAATAAACAAACAAACAAAATTAAATAAAATACTGTATTTCCCTTACAAGCACCTTATGGACTTTGAATATGTATCAGGCTAGAAACTGTAACTGCAACAAAAATTTCTGTGAAATGAAAATATTTTCCAGTCTTGGTTGCAGATACTTGCATAAAATTTCCTTTACAATTAAATATTTTATAGTTAAGTTGGCTAATCCCCATGATATTCCTTTTCAATATTTTTAAATACTACCAAGTGAAACAATTATTTGATAAAGTTATTTCTCAAAACATCTAAAAACATAATAATCTAAGCAATAGTTTATATCGTACTCTACTGGAGACAACAGGGGCTCTCAGATTACATCTAACTATATAAATGATTGCTAATTTACTGTATAAAACATTATAATTTATACTGTATTTTAAAGGATTCAGCTATACAGTATTGCTAGGCATTACTACTTAACCTGTTATGTTTATATCTACTGTTTATCTTCTAAAGAAAATTATTTGAATGACTTACAAATTATCAGACTGTGGTATGAGAAGTTCACAGGGCATTCCTCCAATATAAACTCTGTATAAATATTTTATTGGAAAAGATCAAATTATGTTTAGTAAATCATTTCAAAATGCTCTCCTCCCACCAAGCTCACTAACACCTTATATTTTTCTCCCAATCACTTATTATTATCCATCATGCATTTGTTCAACAAACATCTATTTTATTACATATTATGTTGCAGTCTCTGCTGTAGATACTGGCACACATCAGGGAGGAAAATAAAAATCCTACCCTTGTAGGACTGACATTCTAACTGGGGGAGACCTGATAATAGACACGATAATCGTAGGATATTTGGAGTGTTAGAAAGCAATATTACCACAGGAATAGAAAACGTGGAAACAGATAATGGGGATCCTTCCACCTGCAGGTCAATTAATTCAAATACAAAACAGAATTTTATGTTTTGTAACACAGGGTAAGTTTTAAACTACAGTAGGAATTAAAGGAGGGCCACAGCAGAAGGCCCACAGAGTAATTAGGAGGAAGAGAACAACTAATATTCTCAGTGCCATTGAAATGGAAATCCCAAGCTGAGAAGATGCAGGGTCTGGCTGCAGGGAAACATCCCCCCTTGCACTTCCCCAGCGGACCAGGTCGACTCCTGCTTTAAGGAGGATAGAACATGATGCTATTGGAAGCTTTTAGGTGGGACCCAAAGGTACTGTGTTCTTTGCCACACTCAGAATAAACCACCCAGCTTCTGTGCCAACAAATCCCAGATTCAAAGTAACTGCAGATACAAACCTGAACTCATAAATTAAAAGAACTTACATTTGCAGAGAACTTTAAGCTTTTTAATATACTTTACACACAAATCCTTTCATTTATCATTACATTAGGTTTGTAACGCAAGTACACTGAATTACTGTACCCACTGTTGAGATTTATGGATTCGTATTCTCTTCTAAACTCGTATTCTCTTCTAAATTCTCGTATTCTCTTCTAAACTCCTGCTTTCTTGCACCTAATAATAAATTTAGTGGCTAACCCAGGCACTTACTATGTTTAATCCTTACAACCATTTTACCCTTCCATTTTATAGATGAAAAAACTGAGGCAGGAAGGTTAAGTAGCTTGCTCAAGCCTACAGCCAGTAAGGAATAGAGCAGACTTCGAATCCAGACAGCTGGGCTCCAGCAGGTGCCCCTACCCAGGCCCAATAATCCCCACAGTGGTCTGGGTTTGCCTATAAAGGCAATACTACTTTATTTGGCCTTAAATATATATATTTTTTTAAGGTTTTCTCATTTTATCTTTTAGACCAAAATCTCCTTAGAGGGCACCAAGCCCTCTGGTTATTTGCATATCCTCTATAATTTGTATCTGGTCTGAGTTTGGAGATTAGGCTGAATTGACAAGACTTGTGAGAAGCAGAAGCAGCTTGAACACCCTGGGGTCCTGAATTCCTGCCCAGTTTATGGCCCATTGCTCCCTGCTAACAGGATTCAGGCACAGTGAAATACCTGAAATGCCTAGTGTCACAATTAAGATACCAGAGATGGGATAAACACAGTTGTAACAAGGCCTTCACTTCTCGTATTAATAGATGAGTGAAAGTTTTTCTGTGTTTATATACAGTATCTCAGGGTTTCAGAGTACATGGACAGGGCAGCCTGATCTCTGAGGTCCCTGCTGACTGCAATCCTGTGATTTCACGAAATAATTCTATCCATCCCTTTATATTGAACAGAAGTGAATTTCAGTTACAGTCGGGGGCAGGGGGAGGAATCTCCTTAAAGATTAAGCTTTTATTTCCTAGCATTATTATAGCAAAGGATGATTTAGAAAACCCCATCTAAGATTGGATTATAAACCATTCATAACATTCAACTATATGGAAGCAAACAAAATCTTTATTTATGCTAAACGTCTATCTAAAATGTTAAATGTTTGTTTCTCTATTCAGTACCTACAAAACGTAAGGAATCAATATGAACATTTCCAGAATATTATAGATGCATACAATTGTGACTTAATGGAGTTCTACCTCATAGAATGCCACCTAAATTGCCTTTATTCCATTTAGTAAAACCTTTCAAATTATTTGTTTTACAAAATTATATACACATATGTGTGTATACATATATATGTCACCTTTTTAGTATTTAAAAAAACTCTCTAACTGCTCTATGAACTGTTATCTAATTTATCTATTTATCCATTTTACACCTGTATTTAATAAGCATGGAGCCTTTTGAAAGCCAATTCTGTACTTCCTTCTATAGGGAATGAATAGGACTTTCAGTCTTTCAAGGCAGGACTAAGATAGTCGCACCGATGCTACAGAAAGATTAGTGACAAAGCGAGTAGCTTCTGATCCAAAATGTGGACAATTATTTTTCGATATTAGGTAAGTAGCCAGGGTTACCATCTGGTCCATAGCTGGTAAATGGAGGAACCAGTGTTCAAACCCAAGGCTGTTAACACGTTATTGGCCATTTTTAGTTTCAGCACTCTCCCATACACCACGGTGTAGAAGAAAAAAGGCCAAACTGCAAGTCAGGAGACTCCGGTTCTCGGATCTTGACTAAGCTATGGACCTCCAGGCTACACAGTGACATATATATGCAACATGAGGCAGGTAGATTAGGTAACCAAGTTATCCAGTAATGAAGTTCTATGACTAACCCAATTACTATTGGGTTTGCCTCCTTGGCCTTCTATTAATAAAATCTATTACAGAAAACAAAAGAATTACATCAGGCCAAAAAAAGAAAGGCATATTGGCCACTGCTTCCATGTCAATGAATCATCCAACAGTCTACTTTTCTTCCTATAGTATGGCTGAAAATACACTGGTAAATCCCATCACATTACAGTGATTTTTAATATCACTGAACCCATTATTTTTGGAATACCATATCCCACCTCAGTGATAAGAATATGTTTCCACATCAAAAATTTACCTCAAAATCCTAACATTTTTCCCATTTGAGCTTAATGCAGTATTACTTCCATAGACATCAGTGAAGATTCTGCCTTGGATAGTTATTAGTGTGCCTAAAACAAACAAGCAAAAAGTTCTGTGTGAGATGATCTACCCATACACTTAATACCAAAACACTAGAGGTATTCCTGATGAAATCAGGACCCAGACACTTATATCCAAAGTTCATCACTATTGTTTAACACTGTTCTGAAAGTTCTAACAAATACAATAAAACATGAGTGAGCATGCATAGTAATAAATATTTGTAAATTAAAGAAGTTTTTCATGGAAAACAATGAATTATTCAATATATATTGCTTGGGTCATGAATGATATTGAAAAAATAAGTAAGATCCCACTTTATTTTATACCAAATAAGTAAATAAATCCTAGGGGATAGAAATTAAATATAAAAATAAAACCATAAAAACTCTTGAAAATAAGTATAAATTTCTATAATATATAATTGAGGTGGTTTGGCCTTCTACAGCATAAAAATGAAGGAAGAAATAACAACAGTTAAAATCTACAGATTGCATTTAAAAAATTAAAAATGTCTGAATGACAGGAAAAACCATCAATAAAATCTAAAAGCAAATGGTAAATTAAAAAAATATTTCCCACATATATGACATATAAATTATTAATATCCTTAAAATATAAAGAATTCTTATAACTTAATATGGAAAAAATTGACTACCATTAAATTAAACCAAGCAGATGAACAAGTAATTTATAAAAGAAGAAAAACAAAGGGTCAATAAATATATATAAATAAGTAAATTTAATTGCATAAATTAAGAATTGGAAAAATTAGAAATAAGCTACTATATTTTTCATATAAATACCCGAAAAAAATTAGTTCCTAAAATTGTCAAGGTTATAGAAAAGGGCATTCTCACATATTCCTTTTGGGATTATAAACTGGTATAATTATAACTATAATGAAGTGGAAGCCAGCTTAATGTCCAATAGGGGGATAGTAAAATACTTCATAGCAGATTCAGATGTAACTACTGAAAATCAATTTTTGAAATAATATTACTGTACAATCAGCAATATGCTATTTATAAATTATCAGATATAATAAATTTATATACTAAAAATTAAATTAATGACCATAAACCAAAAAAGATATTATATCAGCTGTCATATAACAGACCTGGAGTTCCAGATAAAGGTGTGATGCTCTTTATCGTTGGGGTTCTGAAACTTTTTGCCTGTAAAATAATACTGTCAATGGCTCATATCTCTGCTTCTTACATTATTTACATTGAAATAATTCTAAATATGACTGTCAAAATACCTTCTTTTACATATAAAAAATAAAGTTTAGAATATTATTCTGCTTATTCAAGATCTTTTCCTTATCCACTAAAAATTCTCTTTTGTTTCAATATTTTTAGTTTGGAATTTTAATGTTCAATGTTTGTTATCAGTGTAAGTCAAACCCTAGTAATAAGGCTCTCTGGTAACAACTTTTAGGAATTTGGGGGAATAAAAAAAAAAGCCTTCTTTTATTTAAGCCTATGAAGAAAAAATAACAAAGCACATTTCAAAACAGAAGCAAAACCTAGGAAAAGTCCATCAATGTCAGCTTTAGTAATGAAGCTAATGATAATTTTCTAGAGCAATGCAGGTATGATTCTTAAGAATTGTGACACCAAATGGGAAAGGGGAGAAAGGAGAATCTCAGGGAGCACAAGAAAGGGGACGGAAACTCTAATACTTTTGATAGACAACATAATTTTAAAAAATATATGGGGTGGTCCTCAGAAGAAATGTATTATTGTAAACATCTACATATAAGGTAACTTTTGAATGACTTCTATGCTATGGGCAGTCATATTTTATCTCATTGCATTAGAAATTATAAAGAAAGGAAAAATAGTTATGATTCTATTTAAAATGAAGGTGAGTGCAATGAAGATAAGAAAAGGAAAATCAAACTCAGAAATGGAGAAAGAGAAAAAATAGTGTGAGCAAGAAAAAAATTTAATGCATAAAAGTTCACTTCATTAATAAAATTAATTCAAAGAGGGAAACCAATAAGAAATGATAAAAGAGATTCCACTACCATAGGAGATAATTAAAACTAAGTGAAGTTATCCTTTGCTACATGCTAGTATATTTTTTAATGTGGAAATAGATAATAGTCTGTAAAATTAAAAAAAATAAAAGCCCAGTTTAGCAAAAAAGTAAGCACAAGATCGATCATCTGGAAGTGAAAGAGGAGATCCCATATACATTGAAGGTGCATTCCCAGCTGTTGATGCGACCTCTGCAGGTATTACTTTCTGTAATAGGAACCCCATCCACACTGACTTTCACAGTGTAGGAATCTTCTGGCATTGCTCTGCAAAGCAAATGAAGAACATGTAAGGAATGCAATGACCCTTTTACTTAATGTATACTATTAAGGAAAAATACTGCCCCAGACTACAAGTCATTTTTGAAAAAAAAAAAAAAAGTATCTAAAATTCTAACTGATGTACAGCAAAATTCCATTCAATATTATTAGAATTCTAAATTACTAGAATTCCATTCTAAATTATGGAGGATCTCCATCCTGAAACCTGGACTGCAGATTCTAACAATATGGGCCTCAGGCAAATGCTTATTCGAAGTGCACTGCTGCTTATTGAAAAGGAAAACAAATGCAATAACAAATGGAATAACCACTTAAAACAGTAATACATCACCTTGGTACAGTTATGTTATGCTTTGTTTTTTTTTAAAAGTTCTGATCAAACTTCTCTCTAAGAAAGCTTTTGCTGCTGAAAAACAGCCAATAAGCTTAATGCAGATGAAATCCTCTGGAATATGTGCTACCTGTTTTATTATTAAAAGTTGCCGTTTAAAATGATTAATTTTTCCTGTAAGTTGCTAATAACAAACATCATTTTGGTCTGATAGAAAAGAACCTGAAATGTCACTATACAAAATGATCATCTGTAATCGTAATGATTATGTCAAGATTTTGAACGAAATTAATCAAACTGGACAGGAAAGCATAATTCTGATATTTTGAGGAGCATCATTACAATTTAATAGTAGCCATTTATCTTCTGAAATAGATCAATAACGATAAGATAATAGCTCTAATAACCTGGGAGAGGATACAGAGTTTCTTTTATTGTGCCAGTATGTGGAAAGAGCACCACGACTAAATATAGTAAAGCTATAAAATAAATAAAATAAATAAAATAGAAATAAAAAATAGCTGATCATCAGAAAATATTATTATAATAGAGTATATAAAAAACTATATAATACTAATATGTATCTGACAAAATGCTCTTATTAAACATACTATAAAACATACCTGGTATAGCATGTAATTTGAGTTGAATGACTTGAATCTTTTTCTACATCACAAGCAATTGATCGGAAAGAAGAAACTAATTGTACACTGTTTCCCAACTCAGCATTACCAACTCCATAGTTAAACTGGTTTGCTTGAGCAAAACCTGGAAAAGTAAGAACACTGAATTATTATTAATAGAATTCTGTTTTCAAAGATCTAACAATTGTCATTCAGTATTGAATCATCAATAAATAGTAAGGAATAGTACTGAAGTAAGCAGTTAACCTATTTAATATTTATCCCTATGATTGTAATCCTCTTTGGAAGCACAAAAATTCACCTTCAATCCATTTACTCACAAAAGTAATGCTTGAGAACCTATTATTTGCCAGGCGCAGAATTAAATAGCTTATATTGCAGTGGTAAGGTGTGGAGGGCTGGAGAAAATAGACTCTCCCCCACTGCTCCCATCAGATACTATGTCTGCTGAGGATAACTACTATGAAGAAAAGCAGGCCAGATGTGATAGAAAGAGTAGGTGAAGGGGACACTGTTCTATAAGGGATGGGATCTTTACCTTGAGTTCCTAGAAAGCAAAATCTGAGGCGAGGACTTGTAGCATGTGGTTTATTTGAGTGGTGACCCCTTTGGGACAAAAGAGAATAAGACCTGAAGAAAGAAAACCTGGGCTGTGAGCACAGCTGGAGCTCAATCTTGCTGGAAACTTCCAAGGAAAACATGGACTGCCTCTCGGAATCAAAGAATCAATGGCAAGAAACATTTCTTCATCAAATCCTGTCCCCATTAGTTGAGGGTTCTCGGGGAGGGGGGGAATAGCTTGTCCTGCACTTTCAGGCTGCACATATGCCCATACGCCACAGGGGTTCCAAGGTCCCAAGTCACTGCATCAGTGAAACCCTGGGACAGTAGACAAAGACATGCCGTGGGAACAGAAGGCAAGAGCTGCAAGCATAGACCGAATCACAGTCTATGGGGGACTATCTGCTATGGCTGTGGCTAGAATTAGAGGTGAGAACAAGGGACTGTGAAGCTGAGTATAAAAGGCATCTCTAGGGGCGCCTGGGTGGCGCAGTCGTTAAGCGTCTGCCTTCGGCTCAGGACGTGATCCCGGCGTTCTGGGATCGAGCCCCATATCAGGCTCCTCTGCTAGGAGCCTGCTTCTTCCTCTCCCACTCCCCCTGCCTGTGATCCCTCTCTCGCTGGCTGTCTCTGTCAAATAAATAAAATCTTAAAAAAAAAAAAAAGGCGTCTCTTATAGCCGACTCCTCACACCATATGGACACGCTCATGCCCCACATTTTAAATATAATCCAGTATCAAGTCTCCAAGGTGGTAACCAGCCAAAAGCTCTGCTAAAGATTTAATATAAGACGGTCAGCAGGACAAGATACAACTGGTCCTGAGGTTACAATGAATAGTCACCGTACTCCCTCTTTACCACCTATTGTAGATTTCCTTACCCTTAACCAGCACTTAAGCAGATGGAGCAACACCAGACTTCATCCTGAGGGTCTGAGTCCTTAGTTGCTTTACCCTTGTCGGGTTGTGGTTGCCACAATTGCCTATTCACAGTCATCACTGCACATGGAAGCCAAGAGATACCCCATGAATACCCTCAATTCCAGACATATTCTTCCCTATCTCCATTAGGTAAAGCAAGCCGACCTCCTCATGATCATCAAAACTGATTCTCTCTGGTAGGCTGCTAATTATGTTTGATGAATTCAAACTGATCAGGTGTTAGTGGTAATTTCAGTTCCATGGAAGCTATATAGGGATCCCTGGCAAAAGCATTCTCTCACCAAAAACTCAGACCCCAAATCCAGCAGAATCTAAAACTGCGAGGAGAGAAGGCACAGATGTAGATTCCCTATCACTGAGAGTGATAATGGCCGAGAATCACCGTTCATTTCCAGCTCCATGTGTTCTGTCTATTGGGAAACAGTAGCGTGTATCTGCCATGGGATCAAGGCATAAGGCATATGATGGAGGCCAGCATCCTATCTCGCAAGATGTTGTTCCCAAGCTGGGATCTTAGGCTTGTCTTTTATAGACCATTCCATCATTCTACTAGGTCACATGTTTCAGAGTGACACAGGCTTTTGGTCATGTGCCCATAATCACAAGTTTTTCACTATAAAATGCATTCCTTGTTCTGAGGCACTATTTTATGGAATCTCCTGGCAGTAATCCAGACTCTGGAATCCCTCAGAAGATGGGGCTGGCAAAGGCACTGAGGATAGAGAAGGCAAATCTGTATCTGGAGTAAGTATCTGTTCCAGCAATAATGTATCTCTGTTTTTCCATGAGAGAAGGGGAGTAATGCAGTCAACTTGTCCCTAAGTAACTGGTGGACTTCTTGAGGGATGGCCCCTATTGAGGGCTCAGTGTTGGTCTTTGCTAGTGGCAGGTCAGGTATTCAGCAATTGCAGTGGATAGCTTAGCCTTGGTAAAGGAAGCCCATGGTGTTAACCCATGCACAGCCTTCACCTCGTGGCCCCTCTGTTCCTGGGCCCATTGAGGAAGCCAAAGCCAATGAGGAAGCATTGAGGTAGCCAAAAAGAAAAGCTCCTGGATGAGTCATTCAATCAGTCTGGTTTTTCTGTTTCCTCTGTGGGGATCCTCTCTTGTAGGAGTTAACGTGAGACATAGATCTGCATGCTTTGTGCTCATACCATGAGTATCTTCACACGTCTCTTTCCAAGACTTTCTGGTTTCTGATTTCCCAATCCTATTCCTGGCATATAGGTAGCACGTGACGTAAATGCTCAAGGAAACTTTCTGGAAGGAGTAAGCCAGGAGAATATCTATGGCAAGTGCATTTTAGATAGAGGGAACACGCTGGTCAGGGCCCTGTGGTAGGAGCATGTTTCTGGATTCAAGAATTAGCAAGCATGGTTGGAGAAATATGTCTGAGGAGAGTGGTAGGAGAGGAGACCAGAAATTGAGGCATTCAGAATATTTTTATGAGTGAGGAAGCACTGGAGGCTTCATAACGGAGGAGTGGCATGATGTGACTTACACTTTCCAAGATTCACTAGCTGCTGTTGTGAGAATACAGACGAGGGGCAGCAGAGAAGTTGCTGTTTCAGTGAGCCATGGATACATGATTGGCATGGGCTCAAGAGAAGACTGGAGGATAATCAGTAAAGAGAACAAATACTGGTACCTTTTGGGGGAGTTTTATATCAAGGGAAGCAGAGACATAGGTGGTAGTTAGAAGGGTAGTTAGAAGAGGAAGCTTGATGATTTTGCTCCCGCTTTTTCTCAGGTTGGTGAAATAACAGTATGTTTGCCTGCTAATGGGTGTGATTCAACAGAACCAGAGAAATGGGTGATGTGAAACAGAGCAGAAAATTATTTTTTAATTGATGAAAATTATTTTAGTCTTACTTTAAATACATGAAAATTCTAAACTAGATTTGGAAGTAGTTAAATATCCATTAAGTAATTTATGCCACATAAAAGTATTTCATATTGCTGGAACAACGTTCAATTTCAAAACAAACCCAAGAAATAAAACCTAAGGTTAAGATTAATTGGGGTATTGTTCTATTGATTAAATCCTATAATTAAATATTCTCCTAGTAAAAATGTTTAAAAGATACTTAATAATATTCTAATATGCAGAGTAAATCTAGGAAGTTGTCAATGTCATAATATTTTCTGGGATAAAGTTAAGTTAGTAAATAAACAATTTTTGCCTCGATCACTCCAAAATCTAAAATTCCTAAAATCTGAGTTCTAAAAGTATGTGCATTTTTAAATGTTACTTTTCTCTATATATCGCAAGTGCTTAACATTAAAACACCACTACAGCCAAATTGATAACTAACAATGTTTTTGAAATTATGAAAATTTTTCCTTTGCATCCATGTTATTAATGTAAATTTATAAGCTATTTGAATTTCAGAACTCAATTACCTACAGTGCATACTGTCCTACAGTACAATAATAAAATCAGTAAGCCAGGAAAAATGTTAAACCCAAAGATGTAGATTTAACTCTAAATTCTATGTATATATATTATTTATGTTAGAAAAAATAAATATTAGGTATTTACTTTCAATTTTCAAGTAGTTTTGCAGTGTGTTTCAGAGAATAATCACTACTACCTTATGTGCTCACATTAAATAACCTTTAAGAGTTGAAGTGGCTGAACTGGGGTTGCTAGATATCTGTGGTGTGATTGCTTTTTAAATTATTGAACATTTTCAGTGTTCTAAAAAGGTCCATTAAAAACATGAATATTGCCTAGTTTAAGGACTTCACTGTGCCAGATGTTCATCAAATGCCAAAGCCCTTAAAACTCCAGCCCTAGTAAAGCTGCTTGTTTGGGATGGTGCTCTTTAAAGGAACCCTAACATCCTGGATTCGAATCCCAGCTCTGGCATGTCCTTGCTGTATGAATCTGGACATTCAAATTTTAGATACAAACTCTCTCATCCTTAGCCTTCTCATCAGAAAAATGACCAGGGGCATCCGGGTGGCTCAGTCGGTTGAGTGTCTGCCTTCAGCTCAGGTCATGATCCCAGGGTCCTGGGATCAAATCCTTGCTCAGCAGGGAGTCTGCTTCTCCCTCTGATGCTCCCCCTGCTTGTGCTCTCTCTCACTCTTTCTCTCTCAAATAAACAAATAAAATCTTTTAAAAGAAAGAAAGAAAGAAAGAAAGAAAGAAAGAAAGAAAGAAAGAAAGAAAGAAAGAAAGAAAAATGACCATAATTACCTACTTATTGGATTGTTAGGAAGACGAAATGAGGATTCTATATATTGCATAGCATGGTGTTTGGCTCATATGTTAAGAGCTTGGTTGGTATTTGCTCTTATTATCGGTCACAAAAATCCTGAAGTTTAAGTTCGGTGTTGATATCCCTTTTTATAAATTACACAGAACTAATAAGTGGGTGGCTAGGATTCAAATCCAGGTTGTAGGTGTCAACCTGGCACCTGCGATATTCAGAGAAAACAATATTTAAAAACATACGTTATAAAGCTATTTGCCATTACCATATGTAACTTCCTCCAGACCCTATGTTCTTAGCTCTTCTCCCATCCTTTATGTGTAGAAAAAGTAAGCAGAAACTCAACAAAGGTTAGGGATTTTAGTAAACGCCACGTTCTTTCTCTCCCCTTAAACCATAACCAAACAGAACTCATCCAATATAGGCTAAAGTACAAATATAAGCATTGATTTGACATGTGAGAGATATTTGCATTGAATCTGAAGTTTTGATTCTAGGACAACAGTTACCGCTAAAACAGAATTTTGAAAAGATACAGGAAAACACAGAAAAGCAAGTTACTTGTAAACCTGCTCTTTCCTTTTGCCAACTTCTGCTTATCTTTGGCGTTCATGTTGAGTTTGAAATGCACAGAACAGCTGCTGGCAACTAACTTAAGTATGGAAAGTTTCACTTGTGGGGTGGCTCAGGATGTGATACATGTATTTATTTTCCTATTAGGCACATGTCCCAAAATTGATATGGTAACACAGATCTGTTCTTCAGCATTCCTGAGACAAATACAATTGTAAAAAATAAAACCAACAAAAGATATTGTTTTTTTGCTTAGGAGTTGTTCTAATGTCATATGTATATTTAATGTCACATACATATATTTAAGGTCATAGATGTATGTCATATATATTTTTACATCATATTTATGTCATATATATATATATAGACCTATCTCTCAGGAGTAAAAACATGAGCCAAATCAATAAGATTTGTAAATATTCTCACTACAAATATTGCTCTAAAAAAACCTATAAAAACAGTTTTAATTTTTTAACTAATTCCAAAGAGTTAAAAAGCAACACAAAGGAATCACCTCTAAAAATAATTTCAATATAAAAGTATAATTCTAAATAAAAAGTTGGCTATAAAGAGAATACTTCTGGAAGTACTCCAAAGCACAAAGATTACAGGAAGGGTTGGGTGTACCCTGGAAACAGAAGAGGTTGAAGCTTCAGATGGAAATTCCTGGCATGTTGATGTATTTTTTTCTTTTGCAGAAAAGCTGGAGACAAGACTTGCCAGGCACGCAAACCTGGTTCTCCTGATAGCAGCCTGGGCTGCTATCATGGAAAATGTCAGTGTTGTTAAAGCCAGCAGTCACCATGAACCATGCAGGCTGTTTGGATTTCTCTAGTTAAAAAAATGCAGGGGTGAGAGAGTACAAACCTATTCAAAAAGTTGTAACATTAAAAACAATGAGAAGGAAAAGCACAGTGTGAGGAAGGATGATTCCTAAAGAATGAAAGCAAACCTATAACATATATGAAAAAAAATGCAAAAAATAAAACAAAATAATAAAAATAAAATAAGATAGCTCTAATTTATGGAACAGATAGTATCTATGGGTAACTTAGATACATTGTCCTTTTCAATAGTCACAATAGCCCCAACAGGTAGGAATTAATATCCCACTTTACTGATGAGGAAGCCGAGGCTTAGGGGAGTAACCTGCCCCAGTCACAGGGTAGGAAGGGGCAAGGATGGAACTGAAAGCAGTCAGACTGGATCAAAGTCCCTGTGTTTTCCATTACATTATAAAAACTATACAATTCAACACTTCAGTTAGACAAAGACATATGTAATAGGGAAATATCTAGGGGAAAAAAAGCCAAAAGTAAAATACTACTCCTTCCATCTTACTGATTTTTTTAAGTAAAGGGAACGATTAAGAAAGACCACCAAGAAATACAGATATAGAGTTAGAAACACTCCAGAACTAATAATCAAAATAATAACACTCCTCATTAAACTGGTCCTCTTACATGGAGACACAATCATTTCCATGATCATGGAAATAAAGTGCTCAAAACACTTAAACTTGGGCATCGTAACTGTAAAATTATAGATCTTTGGCTCCTGAAGCACAACCTTTAGAACAAAGTAATCCAGTAGTAAATTTGTGCTGTAAAAGTGATTACGATGTGTGGAAATAGCCAAAAGTCATGTGGCTACACCAAAATATTAGCAGTAGATTTTTCTAGAGGGTGGAATCTCAGAGAACTCACTTTCTAAGTCAAACATTTATATAACATTTGATTTTTGCAACATGACTTTTACAAAAATAAAACATCTTATAGTCTTATGGGACCAACATTTTTTTTTTAAGATTTTATTTATTTATTCGACAGTGTTAGAGACAGCCAGCGAGAGAGGGAACACAAGCAGGGGGAGTGGGAGAGGAAGAAGCAGGCTCACAGCGGAGGAGCCCGATGTGGGGCTCGATCCCATAACACCGGGATCACGCCCTGAGCCGAAGGCAGACACTTAACCGCTGTGCCACCCAGGCGCCCCTTATGGGACCAACATTTAAGTAATCAACTAGCGGTTACAATTCCATTTAGAAAATGTTCTTGTGTGATTAATAAATTAGCTCTGCACGCAATTCTAAACACGACGTATGGGTCAGAGACAGCATTGATGGATTATGTGAATGTAGTTCCTCCAAATAAATTTTGTTCAAGTACTGCATTCATGTAGCTTTGAAGGTCTGGTATGTTTTGTGAATTTATTACATTGCTCTATATACATTCTGTATATATCATGTGCCCTAAAAAACTACATAAAATAGTACTTAGACTCAGCCTCTGAGAAAGACATATGCTAACACATTTCTAGTCACCTACAGTGTGTGGTTAAGGCAAGAAGAGGGAAGACAAATCACGGTGGGGATGCAAGTATCTACCATTCCAACAGGATTTAACTATTCTATGATCCTCCGTCAAGAGCATTCAGAAATTGAGACAGATGGGAAAACTAGAAATTCACCATGATACCAGTGACACATGATACACTGTGACTCAGAAAGTCCATGAAAGAGCAAAGGTTAGAGCTAAATTCATAAAGATGTTCTTCCAAAATGCCTTAAGGATAGAATGCTTTGTTTTGTATTTATAACTAAGGGCCATCTGGGTCTATGTACTTAAACTCAAGCCATAGTTCCTGGATCAGAAAAAGTTTAGGTCTCCAGGCAGAAAGAAATAGCTGAGTGGTTGTTTTGTTTTGTTTTGTTTTGTTTTGTTTTGTTTTGTTTTGTTTTGTTTTGTTTTGATCTGGGCATTTCTCTCATGGCTTTTAAATCAAAAACCTAATAGCTTTCAAGCACACTATCTTAACAGCAATTTACAATATAAGGTAACTATGAATAAAGACACTTTTAAAATTGTCTTTAACAAATACATTGCCTTTGGGTGTTTAACTCTAAACAACAACAAAAACAACTAAACTTTAATCCAAAATATATTCTTCACAATTTAGAGACATAAACCATTTTAAGTGTATCACTGAGAGACTGAAATCAGCAGAAATGTTACTTGGAAGTATTGAAAGACATTTCAATGTATCTGACGGAATACTTAAATATCTTGCTCTGCTGATTCTAAATCCAAAAACTTCACTTCTCTTTTTATTTTATAAACAAATAATAGCTTTTTGTATTTAAAAAATTTTTTTCTTTCCTATCCTTCAAAAATTCATAAACTGAAAACTATTATTTAGATTGTGAAGACCTTAGGGCTGAAAGAACCACGTATTTCTACTTAATCTTAGGAAGAGTTGCTCATAAATTAATTCACTGCTTGCCTACTATGTTTCCTTCCAAGACCAGGCAAGGAGAAAGCGTCACACATAACCCCTGCTTTGATGAAGCATTTGATAAGGACTGGATGGCAGGAGAAGGGATCCAAAGTTTTGTTTTCAATTGCCTTTCTGCCTTCATTACCATTCTATTTCTCCATCCCTCCCTTTTATTGAACATTCTACCTCCAAGGCTCTCCAAATGTTATATTTAATATAAAGATAAATCTTATTAGACCCATGAAGAAAAAAGCAAATAATTGCAAAGTTGGGCTGAAGATGTTTCTTTTAGTTCAGTCATTATAATCCAGATCTTGGGAGTTAAATTAAGCAAGTAATTACAATATGAATTCAGATGATCAAGTTGGTAAAGACTCTTGGGGATTTTGTTAGCTGTCAAAGGGGTAGAGTTTTACTACTCTGGCCAAATGGAGAAACAACTCTTGTGGATTTATTTTAAGCCATAAATTTCTAAATGTGAAATAGTCTTTAAAGTAGTTCAACCTTGGCCAAGGGGGGGAAAAAGGTAACCATACCTTCTCCTTTGATAGTCAGCCTTGTTGCTCCATTTATGCTGCCATATTTAGGTATTATTTCTGTGACTTTGGGAATGATTTTAGAGCCATCTGAAAGATATTACAATACAGTAAAGGTAAAATTGTTAAGTACTTCAATTCAAGCATCAAATTTGGTACCACGTCTTACAATGTTGTAAGAAAAACATCCTGAAGGTTATAGGACTGAAAGTAAATACACCCATATTTTATTTGTGGTTCTTCTACTAACCAATGACTTGACAGGGAAATAAGTCATTAACTTAACTAATACTCGTTGGCTTTATGCAAAGCGGTGCCTTAGGTGCCACAAAGGGCAGGAATAATACATGATCATTTTCATCATTCTTACCTATCATATTATAAAACATTTATTAAACTCTTAATTTCTTGTAGTGCTCAACTAACTGCAGTTCTATAACTATAGTTAGCAGCCGACACAGCAGCAGACAAAGCTGGTAAAATAACACTGTGGAGAAATAAGTCATTCATTATAAAAGCACATCAGAAATGCAAAGAATCAATGAAAATGAAAAGAATAGTCCAGGTACAAAAGCTAATGGTGTGTTTTAAGAAGAAATTGTTTTCTGTGACACAGTAAGACTTTAGGAAAGATAATTTCTGGGATTTTTAGCCTCCTGATGATAGTAAATTCTTACCCTAATGGTCACTATTTCATTCAATGAACAGTGTAAGGGTCCTGGGGATATAAAAATGTAACAGTCTCGACTTTCCAAAAGCTTAGCTTAGACAGTACAGAGTGACAAGAGAGCACAGGGTTACCATGGGTTACCAAGAAGGGGCATTTCATCCACACTGCTTGGGTCCTACTGGCTTCTTGAAAGAAGGGGTGTCCCTGCTGCATCTTGGAGGGCAAATATGAATAGCTAGACCAGATCAACTATGGGAGAGATAAAGAGTTCCAGAAAGAGGGAGGTGCCTATGCAAACACAGGAGTGAGTGAGCTGCTTCTCTGAAGAACTGTAAGTATGCTTTAAAACAACTCAAAGATACACAGTGGCTAAAAGAGTTCATTTTCTGCTTCAACTGTACAAATCTGGTAATTACTAGATTTAGTAACAATTCTCAAAGTAGGTGGAAAAATTAAAGTGGACACAAAAAGAAAAGCTATAGAAATTACTGTTTGAAATAGATGTATGAGAAAAGGTTAAAGCAATTACAATCATATAGTTCATTCCTGCCTGTAAGAAGTTTAGCATGGACTTCAAATGTCTCTGTACTACGGGTCAGACTTTGCCAAGAGCTCCAAGGCTGATCCTGCTTCCGGTACATTGACAACTTGGAGCAGCCCACAGCCAAGAGCAGGAAACTCCAGCGAGGCCCCTGGATCCTATCTCCAAGACCATGCTGCTCCCCGCCTGCCTATCTCAGGTTCATCCTCCCTTATCTCCACCGACAACTCCAATTTCTTATCTTATCAGTCTCTTCCAACCCTCTCCTGGGTATTACTTTGAAGGCAGAGGGCAGCTGCCCCTTAAAGTGACTGACACCAGCCACAGACACCCATTCTTGTCTTACTGGGGGACACTGCCCTCCCTTCGGTGGGGAAGGTACCCAAGAAAAGAGAGGACTCAGATTGTGTCCCCCACCTCCACCCCCAGCAAGGTTTCAATGTTTTTTTTCAATTGAGTCACTAGCGGGTGGGGGCCTTGAGGTTCCATAATTTAAGCAGTAACTCTTACGACTTCAGAATAATCCCTCTTTTCTTCTTTCGGGATGTGGGTGCGTGTATATGTAGTGTGTGTGTGTGTGTGTGTGTGTGTGTGTGTGTGTGTGTGT